>NC_054708.1:65943984-66243984 GCF_016097555.1 Gigantopelta aegis | reverse complement strand
GATCGAGATCCATAATTAATTGTCACAGAGAATGTTAACTAAGTGTTCCTCTGGTTTAGATGATGGCATTAGTGTCCACATGCTGGATTTGGTGTTTGTTTTTGTGTGTACTTAATAATGAAAAAGATATTAAATAATTATTAAAGGTAAAATTATTTGTTAGGTCTTTCCTGATAAAGTCGACCATATGGTCATTATAATTAAACATTAAAAACTGGTTATAATCAATGATTGATGATGAAATTGCATCCGATGGCCATCACTAGTTTCATATACATGTCCAATTTGTTCATGAACGGTCAGTCTTAATTTTGTGCCAATGGCAGGACATACCTTTACATACAAAAGTACATCCTAAACATTCATGAATATATGTAGTTATGTACTCATATATTTATACTGAGCCTTAATTCATATATAATACACACACACACACACACACAACTTACTTACTTGCATACTTTACATTAAAATATGGTTGGTGGTGAATAATTTCAGTGATAGCGTTTTGTTTAATGTCAATAACTTCAGTTAGAAAATATCATAGGCATGTACTTGTAGTATTGTGTATATATACATTTAGTTTACTTGTTTTTCCTAAATTGTGATTGAAGAAAATAATTAGCTTTATCTTCAATTTTTCTCTCTTTATAAAGTTTATAAAGGGGTGAAATGTAGGTATTTTTCTGCAGCAGTAACAATGACAACTTTTGTGCTGAGCTCAGCTCAATCTTAATGCTTTGTGTTTAAATGAATGAAACTTGGTTTATAGTTGTACATGTACCTGTATAGTCATCACAGTGCATGTACATTTTTTTTTACTAAAATAAAAAAAACATTGAATTTGTTTTGGTTATTATTTAGATTTTTTTTCCTTAACATGCATTGAGATGAACATCTTATGGATACAACAATCAGTAACATCAAATACGTTTTAATGTTTATGGCAGGCATCAATTTAATTTCATAGAATTCTTGTTTATTTCTGTCTTAACATTGGTAAATAAAGAGATGAGCATACCATCATTCAAGAATGATCGAGTCCATTTTGTTTGTGTATGTGTATAGTTATAATCTACTTGCAAATGTTTTAGTTTTAAAAAACAGACATGTTTCATTCGCTTGGTATATAGTACTTGTTAAAAGATGCATATAGTAAATTATAAATTATGCAATGTAACAGAAATTTTCAAAGTTCTTAGTTATGTCAATTTTTGTGTTGATTATGTTCAGTTTAAGTGTACTGATTACAAAAATGTAACTACTTCTTCTAGAGTGTTAGTTTTAGTCACAGAATCTCACTTTCACTACTTCTAGGAAATGTTTTACAAATTTATGAGATTTTTAGCTCCAAAGACTATATTGATAGATTATTGATAGATTTTTTAATGGTATTTATTAACACAAATATTACATAGATATTTTGCATGTTCTACTATACAGGTATAAATCGACGACAAAGATTACAAATCACAAATGAAGAGTTTTTCATATCTTTCATCGATGACATGATGATTCATGATGACTTGATGATTCATTATGTACTAACCCCCACAGGTAGTCACCCATCATGTTGCAGTCCCATTTCCCTTGATATCTTCTTTCCATAGTTGACGTATCTTGGTGAAATTTTTCGCAGTATTTGTCACTGATTTCACCCATATTTTCACTGAAGAAATTTAGGTGAAAATGGAGAAAATGCAATTTCAGACATCCGGCACCCAAGGTTTTCATAAGTCTTTATCAACTTTTCTATTAACTTTTTAATTCCCACTTTTGTTATTCTAAATGACCTCCAAGCATTTTGTTCCTTTGATGTCAATTTTTCTTCAAATTCTTGTGACTGAAGCATCTTGTGAACATCTGGTCCAGTGAAAATACCGCCTTCGATTTTTGCTTTCAACAGATGTGGAAACATGTTGGAAATGTATTTGAAAGCTTCGCCGCCTTTGTTAAGTGCTTTCACAAATTGTTTGACAAGCCCAAGTTTGATATGCAGTGGAGGCATAAGGACTTTCTCCGATTCTACCAAGGTCTGGTATTTCACATTCTGTATGTCTGGAATAAAGTGTTCTCTTTGAGGCCAGTGTCTTTTGCAGTAGTGTTGACATGTAGCACGACTGTCCCACAGGCAAAGAAAGCAAAAATGTTTTTTATAGCCTCCTTGGAGTCCTTTTAAGAAGCTAATCATTTTGAAATCGCCACAGACTTGCCATTTGTACCTGTTGTAGATGGATACTGATTTCCATTGTGCAGAAGAACACATTTGAGACTTTGGGAGGAACTGTCTATGAAGAGACGCCAATCATTTGGTTTATAACCAATACCCAGTTCTTGAAACAAGTTCCCAATGTCATTACAGAAATCATATTTCACCAAAACATGTTTTGAGAATCTTTCATGTCTTTTCCTAGCAGCTGTAGTTCCGATAACTGTTGTTCAAAAGGTTCCACGCCATCACTGATGTTAGAAGCTCTGCATTAGACTTTTGTCAGCCAGAGATCTTGAATCAAATCATCCAGTTCCTGCTGGTTTGAAAAGTGTGATTGCTTCTTTTCTTCGTCAGTATGACCAACGTAAGATTCTTCAGATTCAGATTCAAAATTTTCACCTTGACTCTCCAAATATTTAGCAGGTTATCTCTGGAGATGGACAATTCTTCAGTGTGTGAAACTGGAACAATAGATGATGGAATATCTGGATATGTGATGTCGATTTTTAGTTTTTTTGAATCTTGAAATATCCACCATACAGAAGTAGCAGTCATTCACATGGTTCTGTTCTCTCCATACTCTGAGTATGGCAAAGGGCATTGAGGGGCGGTCACCTCGCATCCATCCCTCTAAATTCGATCGACGTGTGGAGCCCATGATTTGTCTTGATCCCCAATCTTCATGCTAAAGTATAATCCATAAGCATGTGCAAATTTCGTAGATACTTTGATTCCATGCTGTACCTGCCTTGGGCCAATGTAGAATCCACAAACGTAACAAAATGAATCGCCAGAATGTAAGCAGCCTTGCAATGAACACATTGCGCACCTGAAAAATACTAAGTTGTCCTATGCACGTATAGGCCTATATATATATATATATATATATATATATATATATATATATATACACCATCTGGGGGCAGCCATTGAAATATTCTAGAAAGTACCAAAACATTCTAGAAAGCATCAGTTCCTAAAAGGTACTGGAATATTCAGTGCTTGGGATTTTCAAGAATGTGGAATTTTTTTCTAAAACCTGACATATAGTACAAATTGGTGCCAAATGTATGCTTAATCTAACAAAACTGAATGGAAAATGCAAAAATATAAACAATAAAATTTGTTACATTGTGCATTATTTGTTAATGAATCCTACAAATATACCATGATTATAATTTATGAAGTGTAGAAATGTATATATGTTTGTATGTGTATGCATGAATGTATACTTGTATTTTTTGTAATGTGACTTGAATGTCTGGAGCTGTTTTGTTTTGTTTTTGAGTTAGTAAAATACTGTGCAAATGTTATACATGTATGTATTGATTCCAGAATGACCATTGTCATAAATAATGAAGATATGGGCCCATGCTTATAAAACTTGGTGTAGATTCATATTTTCAACAGAGGTGTAAGCACTGTCATTTATCATTTATACTATGACAAAGCTTTGTATTGGATATCATGGTGCTAGAATTTCTAAGGTCAAGTGACTTCTTGCCACTGTTTTCTATCTAGCAAGTTAGCAGTTACTTAAAATGCCTTTCTATGTGTTCACTGTATTTTCTGTTATTTTGTTTAAATCTTGATTGTCTAGTATAGAGGAAACTTGCGGTAAGTTTGATGACAAAGTAATCCCACAGTCCATGTTAAGTGAATTGGTGCCAAAATAGTAATAATACGTTTCTCGTGGATTAGTGCTAAAACGGTGATAATATTGTTCCAGTCAAATACACACATTATATTTTTTTTTAAACTTTGATATTGAAGATGTCATTTTACGAAGTACATGTAAAAGCATGGAGTACTTTTAGGCATGAAGCTTGTTTTGTTTTTCTTTAGCCCGTGTTTTGAAAAAGAAAAATTACATTTGTATTCATAGAAGAACAGATGAGTTTGTGATCCAGAAAATTATTTTATTTTGGTTTCAACAAGTTACTGCATTGTTTTGTGTTTTTGTACAGGTTAACCTTTCAAATTGAGATTGTACGAGTTTCAATAGTTTAGGTTGTGTGTGTCCCTCGCTGACTGATTGTACACAATAATAGACAAATACCATATATTGATGGTTTAGTTTATGAAATGTTCTCTGGACTTAACGATAGCACAGTTACCGTTTCTGGGGCAACTGTTTTCATTTGCAAAGGGTTATTTTAATTTTCAAAACTATAAGTGACCAATGTCGTCGTCGTCTCCTCTCTCTCCTCTCCTCTCCTCTCCCCTCTCCTCTCCTCCCTCCCCCTCCTCCTCCTCCTCCCCCCCCCCCCCCCCCCCCCCCAATAATAATAAAATGAATAAAATCCCAGGTCAGAATGACTGGCATATTTTTATGTTTGTTTCACGGCTTTAAGATTGTTGGGAATAGGATGATAAAAAGAAAACCGATTTTGCGAGATTAATTTACAATAAGTAAACGTCCATCTTCCATTTACCCAGTCCAGTCTGAACATTGTGCAATTTATATGCCCTAAGAACCTTCATTCATTTCACAGCCAGTGCACCACGACTGGTATATCAAAGGCTGTGGTATGTGTTACCCCATCTGTAGGATGGTGCATATAAAACACTCCCCCCCCCCCCCCCCCCCCCCCCCCTGAATTCCGCGGCAAACATTTAAAAATTTCGCGGTAAAATTTGATGAATTCTGCAGCATATAAAATGAAAAATAACACTTAAAATTAAACTAGATGTTCAAAATGTTACAGATTTATTTTAAAATCGCGAAAAAGCGGACGATTTATGTTTTAAGCAGACTGGTCCCAGAAGATTGAATCATTAAAACTTGAAATGGAAACGATATGGGGGGGAAAACCCTACTGTTTTTACGCTTACGGATTCTTTGTTAAATGTGATTTGTGATTAATAAATACTTAAATATTGTTGCTTAACATCACGATTCCAACAATAGATACTTATATGTTAATATAATTATTTTATATTAAATAGAATGGAATTGCTGAATCCTATTTCATATTTGTGGAATCTGTCAAAATGTAATTACAACCCGTCATCGTTGGTTTCCGTAACCTACGTACCGAGCAACGATTGGAACATCTCGCCACAATCCATTGTGCTCCATCTTGTGAGAATTTCAGATTCAATGACAGACTAAAGGCTGGTTCCAAACACAGGTTACGTAGACTAGTAACTGTGAGGTGGTTACTAGTCCAGTCCTGTAATAACTTAAAAGAAATGATTTATGTTTCTATTTATTACTGCATGGAAAGTAAACACAATTAAAATTCCATGTTTAATGTTACAATTCAGAAACATTGAACATTTTGCGGTATTTAAGACAAATTCCACGGACTAAAATTATGAATTCTGCACGAAAAGTGATTTTCCGCGGACGAACAACTATTCTGCACGATGGTGCAAATTCTGCAAATTTTCCGCGTCAACGGAATTCAGAAGGGACTGATAAAAGATCCCTTGCTGCTAATCGAAAAGAGTAGCCCATGAAGTGGCGACAGCAGGTTTCCTTTCAATATCTGTGTGGTCCATAACCATATGTCTGATGCCATATAACCGTAAACAAAATGTGTTGAGTGCGTCATTAAATAAAACTTTTTTTCTTTTTTTTCATTCATTTCATTTTAACTGATTTTTGTGCTTATATCCAGTTACGGTTCAAGCACGCTGTCCTGGACACACAATTCAGCTATCTGGGCTGTCTGTCCTGGACAGTGGGTTAGTTTTTAATGAAAGAGTGGTTTAGTTGTTAGCAAGAAGAGGGTATAGTGGTGTTACTCACAGAGTGTAAAACTCGCACTGGGTAGGAGCATGTACTTGGTTGCGAACTCTGTACCTACCAGCCTTATGTCCGATGGCTTAACCACACCGCCGAGGTCGGTAGAACCTTACTGTCATCAACACATGTTTTATAGAGAAATAGAAGTTGAGTGTCATTAATTAGAGTGGCTCATCATGTATCGATCTCAATTAGGAAGAAAAGAATGTTTCATTTAATGATGGACAGGACATAATTTTATTACGGTCATCTGGTTAGAGACCACACATAATTAGAGAGGAAACCTGCTGTTGTAAAGCAATGGACAGTAAAGAATGTTTTATGTGCAGAATACCGTAGATGGGATAGTACATACCACAACCTTTGTTACACTAGTTATATAGCACTGGCTGCAACGAGAATTATTTCGGTGTGCCCATCGATGGAGATCGATCCTAGACCGACCAGTCATCAGTCCTGCTATCTTAATTATGTAATACAAGGGCCTTAGTAGCGTAGCGGTTAGTCATTTGTCTTGGTCATTGAGTTTCATTTTACATGTTGATTATTAATTTAAATCTTATATCGACCAAACGTTCTAATAATAATAAAAAAAAAAAATTCTCAGTTAATTACTATGTACATGAACAAGTAACTGCAAATAACCAGTGCAATGTTCAAGTTGGGTAATTAATTGCTTATTTTCAAATGTATCTGATTCTGTTGGAATAATGATGAAACTTTTTAACTGCATTAGGTCATTGTCATGACCTGACTGAAGGTCTTGAGTTGGTAGTGCCAGTGGAACAATATTATGTACATTATCATGATTGGATGAAAATGTCTTAATGGTCTTACTTGTATTTCCTCAGCAAGCTTACAGCAATTAGTAATAACTAAGTTGGTTTGTTTGCCGCTTATTTCATTTTTCTCCTTTATAAGCAACATAGATGTATTAATTTTAATAAAATAAATTAATATTATTTTGCAGAAAGCAGACAGATTCATAGATTGCTTCTACTGCTTGGATCAGCTTGTCATTTGTTTATGACTTATATTGTGTTCCAAAATATATTGTGTTCCAAAATATTTCTTCTTTTTTCCATGTAGAGAGTGATTGTTCGAAATGTAATTGCTCAGTTGTGTTTTTTATTAACCATATCGTGATTTGATATGATTGTTTTCCATTTCCACACGTTTAAAGTAAAGAAAAAAAAATGTCTGTGTTGTTTTCTTGATTTCAAAAATTCTGGCCAACATTGTATCTGTGATAGATATGTGCCAAGGGGTTCTACTACACTAGCCTATCGATAGCACAAATTTTTTTTCAATATGTGCCATCCCGCGCGCTGGAACAATAACAGTCATCAATGAGCGAGTTTCTCAACGTGGTGACGTCATAACGCCAAATATTTGCTTTTGGCTTAAAAGTACACTTGCTTCAGAAAAAGAACATAGAGAAAAGCTGATTTCGGCGCGCTGAATCTCGTGCATGTATGCGAAAATCGATGTGTGAGAGCTATATAGAGATCCTAGGATTAGGATAGACTGGAGATGTCCAGGAAGATGCTGAAGTACAAACGTTGTCGAAGATTTTTTCCTCACTTGGATTGCGTGTGATTGAAAATCAGATACGACTTTCCATAATAACCGTCTTTTTCACGTTCATCCAGATGCCTAACCAATGAGATGGCTTTAAATTGTAATGAATATAACGGAAGTTTAGTTACTTGACTTGACTTGAAATTTTTTACATGCTCATATACCACGAAGGTTTCGAGCATGTCTATCCCGAGTCCCGTCTCTGGATGCCAGTGACTTGGCTCGGGGCAGAAAACTTAAGGGACAATTTTGATATTTAATTCTAAAAATAAAAAAAGGGGGACTTTAATATAATTTTTTTTTTTTTTTAAATGCGCTTTTCCAAAAAGTGTCACTACTAAATACAGAGCTCTAGGTTTTATTTTAATTTTAATTTTTTGTCGCATTTGATTGGGCTGCAAATTTTTTAAAATAATAATATACAATTTTTTAATTTAAAAAAAACGGGGGAGATGTTACTAAGAGAGGGGGGAGAAATAGTCCGCGCCCAGGAGGTTTTGTTTAGTGGTTGGGAGATTAAAAGAAAAAAAGGGGATGGGTGTCAATCATATCGGTAACCTTGGCGTGGGCGGCGGAAAACGGGAGGGGGGGGGGGGGGCGGGAGTCCATAGACAAACCTAACACTCCCTATGTTCAGTTACACCCAGATGAACCTAAAAGAAATAACAGACAATCTTATAAATACATTTTAAATGTGTTTATTAATAATGTACCACGTTTTGTGCCGGTTCTTTTGAACTTGCCCGAGGTTAGACCATGGGCGTAACTAGGTATAGTGCAACAGGAAGTAAATTGGAAAAAGTTACTTTTTTACTGATATTTGTAATAAACAAACATGAATCGGTAAAATTAAAATAAGCTAATTGCTGAGCTAGTTTCCGTATACGGCTCTATTAATGACGTCACCGTGACGCAATTTTCGTGATTCCATTGGTCAGCTGATAGCCTGATAGAAGTCCAAAAGCTAGCGGGTGTTTATTTAACCGAAAAGGTCCAAGAGGGTATTTTTGAATGCCCTGATATATGTTGTTTATGGAATGGGTGTTCTTAGTTGCCACATATATTCCGATTTTTAAACATTTTGATGTTTTTAATAAGTGTTGAAATCTGCGCCATGGAGAAATATGAGGTAGCAATAACTAAAATGTCTAGTTAGGTTAGGTCAATATACGTGATTTCAAACAATGTAAATATTTTAATTAGGTCAGCAGAGGTCACCATTTTGGACTGGCGATTAAAATGTCATTTTGGGTCAAACGTTTCTCTCATTTTTGTAAAGTGTGGTTAACTTGTTCGGACGTCTATACTGAACAGCAAAAAAACACGAAATGTGAATTAAATATTTTTTATTTATATAAGATTCTGATGATAATTTTCATTACGATTTTTAAAATCTATTTTCACAAACCGATATAGCAATGTTAATAATAATTTGATGATTCTATGCCGATTTTCAAGATCAATTGCTTCATTATGCATGAACTCTTGTAGAATGTCAGTATGATGTGTGCCCACCTACTGCATCAATCACAGCACGACATCTCCTGTACATAGAGTTGATTAATCTGTTTATAAAGTTTCTAGGAATTTGATTCCACACCTGCTGGATACTTGCTCGAAGTTGTGCAGCTGTAGTCTGGGGTTAAGGTCATTTAGTTGCCTCTGAATTTCATCCCACAGATGTTTTATAGAATTTTAATCCGGACTACAAGGTGGATGTGGCATCAGTGTGATGTTTTGCTGAAGGAATTGTGTTGCGCTGGCAGAATGCAGATTGTCTTGATGAAACACGTGATTTGGATGACGAGGGAAATACGGCAACACTTGGAGTTGCTTCCCTTTCCCTGACCAATATTTTAAAAGACTAGTCCAATTCCAGAAATGACAACCATTACGAATTTAAAGCATAGATTACGCTATTAGATTGTCTTGCTCCAAATTCTGATTTTTAGAAGAAATAGTAATTTTGCATGTCTGATCGTATTTCGGAAGGCACAAATGTTAACATCTGAGAAATGGAACTTTCCCTCTTCACCGTCAACAATCGTACATTGGTTTCCTGCCTTGTTCTTTAAACTTAAGGATTCCAAATAGTGAGCATAGCAAGCGTGGCGATATAGCATAAACCAGTGTAGCAATAGGTCTTCAGAACAGCCCCAATGTTTGCCGATTGGGTACGGTCTTTAACTTTACTTTACCAAAATGTCGAAAAACACGTTCCTGAGCCATCACTGATAACATCACTATTTTGGGGGTGGGATTCCTATTTTTGAAGGCCTGGATTCCTATGACACTTCAACTAGGTTTGGCATCTGCAATTTGATTATTCAGTGCAATGGCACCCCACATCATGACGTTTTCACCTCCCCATTTTCTCCTTCCTACAATACAGGCATCACTATAGCGTCTTCGGCAAACTCTTGGTCTTCCATCTGATGCATCAACACAAAACTGAGAAAAGTACAGTTCTCCACTTGATTTCACCAGTTAAGTGTTGTCAAGCCCAAAGAAGCTGACGTTGTCGATGCACTGGTGTCAGTGGGCATATTATGGCAGGTCGTCTGCATCTCAGGTTTTTGTTGGTTAAGTCTACGACATACTGTATCGCCACTGGTATGTCTTCCATTAATTCCAATCGTATTCTGTGCTGTTACAGTAACAGGTAGCTTCGATTTGTTAATTGGTGATGCAGAATTTGGCGATCCTGACGAGCTTTTGTCACTCTCTGTTTACCACTTCTGGGCAAGTCTGCTGTTGAGTTGGTTGTTTGGAATCTATTCCACAATCTGTAAGTGGTAGCAACGTGCACATTCAGTTGCTATGACTTCCGCAGTCTGCTTATTGCTCTTCCGTGCTGATGTTATTGTAATCTTGTCATCGTCCCCTCCAAAAATACCCGACAGATATGGAAGTGCAATTTCAATATTAGCGGCTGAGCATTTATAGGCATATTGTAAGGAGTTCCCCACGTAAAAAAAAGAGTGTTTTTTGCAAAATATGTGGGTATGTTTCCCATGATGCACGTGACACTACAAAAGTATAGACGCAGATCGGTTTTGCAGAGGCTTGTGAAATGTACACGTTTGCATAAATTTTATTAATGAAACCTATTTGAATTCAGTAATATATTGTAGATATTTTAATATTTTATATATCAATTTTGTGTTCTTTAATTTTTCGCGGTTCAGTATATATTATGGCACGATTTTCGTGATTGAAACGTTTGTGGGAATTTCCAATATTTATGTGTATGGGAAATGTTTGTTCTGTGGCAACGAGTCGAAGGGCAAATACCATCCTTGATATTTTGGGGCATCACTTGCCCTGTGGACGCAATAAAGATTCTCACGTGACTCATTATCGTAAAACGGTTTCATGGCCTCTTTGATCCAGGGTAACAAATTTCAAGATCGAAGTTGTCCCTTATGATTCTTGCTCCTTTCGTCTCCTTATGTGAATCATTGACCGTCACCAGACTGTATACTTGGATGGGTGCTATCCATGATCAGAAGGGCCAACTGTTGTATTGTTATGTACCTAGCATAGGCTGTCTATCAGTAGACCCTAGGTACACTATTCCAAGAATGGGTGAAGAGGTTTACATCATTGGTCCTGTCTGTTCTGCTGAAAACCAAATAGAGTTCTATTATATCAGTATACATATTCTAAACTCTGCTGTGCTCCCATGTGTATCTGATCTTCATTTTTTTTTTGCAGTACTCATTATACACATTGAAAAAATCCTTATGGTTATCTCTCTGATCAGTAGCCTCTAGAACACTTTGAGTAAGATTTTCAGTATAAACTAATCTACCCTTATTAGCCATTTCACTTTTTCTTTTTCAGTGGGCAATTTCAGTCTTGGATATCCTTTTAATGTCAACAAGTCAGTTACATGAAAATCCTATACTAAGAGTACTGAGCAGATAAGTGACCATTAAATAATATTCAGTGTATGATGATTACGGTAAGAAGTCAGGTCAGGTCCCCATGGGAGCACAGCAGAGTTTTGGATGATGTGCATTGATACTTGAGTTTTCAGCAGTACCATGACCAATGGTGTTAACCTCTTAACACGCACACATGAACGGATGTGTAGTGTTCCTTGCTACTGATAGACCCACCTGGCAGGTGCAGGGCTTTAGATTCTAGTTAAGTTGGAAACAACCGGCTTTTTATCTGTTTTGAGCACACCAAAGTCTTTTTAGTGCAGTAATGGCTGTTAAAGAGTTGGACATATTCAGAAATGCATTTTATTATAGTTAAGGTTGGCATGCCATTGCTTTTTTAGGTGAATGGTTAGCATCTTTGTGCTTATTTTGGGCACACCCTTTATTGCTTCAGCTTTGGTGTAATTTAAGGCCCTGTAGGTGTATGGCAAGATAGCAGTTGGAACATGGACAGCACCCATCCAAGTATAGTCTGGTGAAGGTCAATGATTCGCATAAGGAGACGAAAGGACATACTATGGACTGGTTGTGTATGCTCGGTTATACATGTAGTGTGTGCATGCATAGTCGGTCTATCATATCCAATTAACCATTCCCTTAAAACTCATTTATTGCATTGACCCTGTGTTTTGAAAGACTTTTAATGAGCATATGATAAGAACTCCACTAGAAAAAAATCGTGTGGCATTTGAAATGAACACCACTGCATCCACAAACGAGCAAGAATCATAAGTGACAACTGAGATCTTGAAAGTTGTTAGCTTGGATAAGAGAGACCATAAATCCGTTGATGATATGAGAATCTTTATTGCATTTCCACAAGGCAAGTGATGCCCCAAAATATCAATAATGGCATCTGCTTCTTGACCGTTCACTGCAGAACAAACACATACCACTTGTGCTTGGTATTATGTCCATTTCAGAATGTAAAAGTCATTTCTTGGGTGACTGAGATGCTCCTGGAATCGGATGTTTTACCCTCAACATGGATAATGCAATGGATTCTTTTCCTTAGCTTTACCATCTCTAGCAGTGAAGTTTCTGAAAAAGAAACTCTTATATTACAGAAACCTTATAATGTGGAACCACTGTTGCCATAATTTATCAACCAAACGTGTACCTGTAGCAATGTACACTAATCATTTCTTCATTTCGTCAACTTTAAATATGTGTGGTAATATATCCATACCATTAAAACTTTTAGATTTATATGACATTATGTTTACGCTACACTTAAATATCGGAAATTCTGTCAAACCTTCGCATCACAAAAATCGTGCCATTATATTTTTATGTTGGAACCAGTTGACTAAACCTGTTTTCCTCTTCTATTTGCCTAGAAGTATACAAAAACTGTTTAAAAGACTTCTTCTTCTTCTTTTCGTTCGCTTGTTGACTACACGTTAAGGCCAGCAGTGACTGTGAACAATACGGTTATCTGTATATCACTTGTTGTGCCATACAGCTTCTTCTGGAGAGTTGTAGTTGTCCAGGTAGTCTCCCTCAGCTGCTGAAGGTTTATGCAGTCCTGGATGACATGTTTGGTCGTGCGTTCTGCATCTCCACAGGAGTACATGGAAGAAGGTACCAGCCAGAACCTCTTATGCATATGTTGGTTCAGTCTGTTGTGTCCAGTCCTTTGTCGGAAAATGATGACCTGTTCCTGACGGGATAGCAGGTAATAATCATTGGTTTGTCATCTCTTCGCATGTCACCCAGTTATCCTCCTGTTCTTTAGCTGCACCCAGTTTTGCCAGTCTGTCTGCATTTTCATTTCCTGGTATGCCACAGTGAGCAGGGATCCATTCTAACACGACTTGGTTGACACTGCTGATAGGATGTAGGGCTTCTGAAAGTATGTCCAGCTTGTTGTTTTTAAAGAGCTTGGAGGGCAGAGAGAGCATCAGTCAGGAAAACGACGTGTGAGCAGTTCTATCTGGTGCTGCTGATGTGGGCAGCATGAACGAGAGCCTCAACCTCTGCAGCATAGTTTGTGCAGTATTTCCCTGTAGGAAAATGTGCCTCCTCTTGGTAGCCACTAGGGTCCATGATGTATATTCCAGCTCCTCCATTTTCCACTGCATTTGTTGCAGATCCATCAGTATATACCTGTATCCATGATGTCTCTGGGTACTGTTCATCAATCATGGCCAGTGTCAGGGGTTTAAAAGACTTCATAAACCACAGTTTATACAAATAAGAGAGACATTCGCACAAAGAAAATGGCTCAGATTTTAGGCGTTGGTAACGCCTTTTGATGTCTGCTAACCTCATTTATAGCCAACCATCTTGAAATGCACACCAATGGTTGCTTCATGCGACTACCTTCAACTTGAGTGGTAATATATAATCATACCGTTAAAACTATAAGGGTTATATCTTATTATGTTTCCACTGAACCATTTGACTAAACATTTACTCTTCTATTTGCCTAGAAGTATACAAAACTGACCTCTGGTGACATAATTAATCAACCAACCATGTCGAAATGCATATTAATTTTGAGTGGTAATATATAATCCTACTGTTAACACTTTCTATTCAGTTATGAGGCATGTTTCCCCAACCCTTAAATATTGGAAATCGGACCACCTGTTATATGAAAATCATGCCATAATATACTGAACATCACTGAAAATGCACCACCAATCTGAGCAATAAATGTTTTTTGTGAACAGCAATAGATTGATGATTGATAATGACAACCAAAAAAAAAGGATACACAATCATTGATTAGTTTTAATTCATCTACGTATGAAAGACACGTGGGGACAATAGCGCGTATAACCATCATCTGCATCAACACAAGCCATGCAACGTCTTCTCATCGATCCGATAAGTCTGCAAATAGTGTTCTGGGGGATAGCATTCAACTCCTGCTGTAGTGCGTTTTCCTGTTCTCTAAGGTTATTCATTTGTGGACGAAGTGAGATGCATTAACCAAGGTAATCCCAAAGATTTCTATTGGCAATAAATCAGTGGACAGTGTTGGCCATTCAAGCAAAGGGACGTTATTGTTCGCTAGATACTGTGTTGTAACACGTGATGTGTGCGCTCGGGCGTTGTCTTGCTGAAATGTGTGTATATCCCGATGTTCATGAAAAAAGGGAATGACGTGATTTTGCAAGACGTTATCCCGGTAGTAAATGGCATTCTTCTACCACGGCAAACACGGAGTGCTGTTCGGTGAATAATAACTGATCTCGTCCCACACCATGACACTCCCTCCACCCCATCGATCCGTCTGGACAAGGCAGTCATTGTGGTAACGTTCTCCACGCCTACGCCACACCTGCAAACGATCAACAGCATTCTTTAAATGGAACCGGGATTCATCAGAGAATAGCACACCATGCCAACATTATCTCCATTGACGATACCTTCCTGCCAAACGTCGACGCTCATTTCTATATTGATAAGTCAGAATAGGTCCAACATATGGTCGTTGAGCACGCAGCCCAGCAGAGCGAAGACGGCAAGGCACAGTGTCTGCGCTGATAACCCCTCGTCGACCTTGAATTGTTGGTGCAGTCCTGGCATGTGGCAGCGCTCGATTACGAATGTTACTTCCCCCGAAAAGACAACTGGACTCGGTGAAGTGGTTTAATAGGGTTCTTTATTCCAGAGAATTTGAACAGATAGTCAAACAAACCCTATAAGCAAAAATAGCATTATTAAAATACATTCACAACTATATATAAACAGTCATAAAACACCATATAAAAACACATTAAAATATATATAAATACACTCTGCAGTCTAGTTATTATCTACAGATAATAGCAAATATACATAATACACATCGAATTACCGTACGTTAAACGACTGAACATTAATCAATCGCAGATAATCTTAAATCATTATTTACGGAAAACAACTACACATATGGCGATATATAGTATAATAAAATAAAAGTAAGATACACAAAACATTATCCTCAGGTGATACGGTTACCTAGACACTGAAATACCAGTAACTTTAGCTGTGGGCTTTAGGGCGGTAACATGATGAAAAAGCGTCAAACGTCTACAAGAAACAAGTAAACTAAAACTAATACATTTCTAATTTAATATACACACATACACACTATTCACATACATTTCTAAAACAATAATAACGACTCATTTAATTATGGCTTGGCTATAGGAATATCCATTATTGTTACAGCGTAAGTGCCACGCCCAAATTCTAATACTTACATTAATTCAGTTTATTCCTTTATCAAAGTAAATGTTAATTGAAGTAGTTATTTATTTAAACCTTATTTGTAATTTATAAACTGTACTTTATATGTTAGTAAAATAGTAAAGTGAATTAGAAAAGTAGAAATATAACTCACCAATTATTCCAGTGTAAGATTAAAGCAGATGAGTGCGTGGCCTGTGCAGCTCGTGATGTGTCAAGGAATGTCAGGTGAGTGACCGTGAATAGCCACCAACTGGGTCAAACACAGCTGGCCAGTCTATTGGTTGATCGTCACTGTCCCTGGTCAGAGGTCAGATGTAAAGACAGGTAAATGCATGTCCCTACAGCTCCTAGCCAAAGGTTTAGGTGCATGTGTTTTGTGCATACTAAAATCATTAAAACAATAAAACCCACATGGTTACCTTCTGCCCCCCCCCCCCCCCCCCCCCCCCCCCCCCCCACTAATTAAAATAACGTCCTCGTTATTTACTCATTCTTAAGCACTAACGACAACAGTGCTTCTCGAGCACTGTCAGGCATACTGCTAAGAACACCAGTGGCTGCTAGAGACGTTAAAAATGTTGCCCGTTCTTTCCAGTCTGGTCTACGATTAGGAGATTGGACTTGTGCAGACTGAGACATGGAAAAGTCACCTGACCGTATCCACTCAGGTGGTTTCCTATCCCTCGGTGATCTTCTTGGTGGTGGTCTTGGAGGTGTTCTATCGACGTTGAGAACATCTGCACTGTCCTCCTGTACCTCATTGTCTGAATCACGTGATTCCTCCATGATATCCCCCTCTGGTAAAGGATCTTCTTGAACAGGAGTGTCTCCAAGTTCAAGAGGAATGTTCTCAGGAATTGGAGCCATGTCCTCCTGTGCAACGTCCTCAACAGGCATAACATCGGTTGCTATTGGAGCACCGAAACCTGCTGAAACTACCTTCTGTCCAGATTCTATAAACTGCACAGAATCAGCATCTGACGACTCGTCATCTTCAGATGGGGCTGATCCATCTTGCCGATCTGTGGCAGTTTTTATCTTCACGGGTGCCGCTGGCCTGGTGATCCGTGGTGGCGGTACAGGCTTAATATCCTCTTTGCCAGGAATTGGCAGTGAACTGACGGGAAGAAGGAGATTTTGATGCAAAGTCCGTGGCTTTCCAAGTCCTTTCTCCTTCTTGACAACAAACACTGGAACATCTGTGCTTGGTTGACTTTGCACCACATAAACATCCTCCTCCCATCTGTCTGCCAACTTATGCTTTCCATCAAAAGCTAATGTTCGGACAAGCACCCGATCTCCCACCTGAATAACAGCCCCTCGGACTCTGGAATCGTACTGCTTCTTCTGCCGAGTTCGACTGTGATCAGCAGCCTCACTGGCAAGTTTGTACGAGTATTCCAGGTGTTTCCACAGAGACTTGATGAACTCAGTATTATTCTGATTATCATCATTGCCATCCAAGCCCAGAGCAATATCCAGTGGTAGACGTGGATGCCTACCGAACATTAAAAAGAAAGGCGATGTTTCTGTTGATTCATGTCTTGTACTGTTGTATGCATGGACCAATGGTGCAACATGTGATTTCCAGTTGGCCTTCTTGTCTGGAGTCAAAGTCCCCAACATATCCAGTAGTGTCCGATTAAATCTTTCACACATCCCATTTCCCATTGGATGATAGGGTGTGGTCCTAGATCGGTCTATCCTGGATATCTGGTACAACTCCTTCATCAGCTGACTTTGAAAATTGGCGCCTTTGGTCTGTATGGATCCGCTGAGGAAAACCATAATGCACAATAAACTGATTAAATAGCACATCAGCTGTTGTCTTGGCAGTCTGGTTCTTCGTTGTAAAAGCCTGTGCATATCTGGTGAAATGATCAGTGATAACCAAAATATTTTGGAAACCACCTTTCGAAGACTCCAGAGTTAAATAATCCATGCACAGCAATTCCAGCGGCTGGTTTGTTCGGATGTTCACCAAAGGTGCTCGAATATTGGTTGGAGATTTTCTCCTCAGGCATCTGTCGCATCCATTGATCCAAGCATCCACAGCTTTCCCCATGCCTGGAAAATAAAACCTATTCCTAACCAAAGTTAGGGTTCGTTCTTTACCCAGGTGTCCTGTGTCGTTATGCAGACCTTGAAGAACAGTGTTGACAAACGCTGTGGGAAGGACTAGTTGTCTCTTCTCAAGACCATTGACCACTGTTTTCCTATGGAGAACACCTCTGTGGATAAACAGATGGTCAAATTCCTTCAACAGAGCTAAATGCACTGATAAAGAAACATCTTTTCTTCTTGGTCGTTTACCCTGGGCAATATCCCTAAGGATGGGACTAATGCTAGGGTCTCTCATCTGAGCATCTGCAACCACAGAAGACATGCAGATACTTTCCACCAGACTCGGCACTTGTAAACCTAAAGAAATCGCCTTGATTGAATCTGATGAAATAGTTTCTACATTATCTTCTGGTGACTCCCGAATAGTCATCTGTTTCAGATCACAAGCTTCATCTGCATCTACAGCATCTGCAACCACAGAAGACATGCAGATACTTTCCACCAGACTCGGCACTTGTAAACCTAAAGAAATCGCCTTGATTGAATCTGATGAAATAGTTTCTACATTATCTTCTGGTGACCTTACTGGCAGTCGTGACAACACGTCAGCATCAGTGTTGGCTTTACCTGGTATGTATTTTATTAAAAAATCATACGCAGACAAAGCTGCTAACCACCTATGACCCGTAGCATCGAGTTTAGCTGTGGTTAACACATATGTAAGTGGGTTATCGTCAGTAAGAACTGTAAAGTTATGTCCATAAAGGTAATCGTGGAACTTTTCAGTCACTGCCCACTTCAGTGCTAAAAATTCCAACTTGCTTAATCCTCGGCTTGCATAGGCTATCACCCTTTTACCATCCTGTTGTTCTTGGTACAAAATGGCTCCAAGACCTTGGTGACAGGCATCTGTATGTACTTCAAATGGCAGTGAGTAATCTGGATACCCAAGTACAGGCTGTGTTGTTAAAGTATTCTTAAGTAATTCAAACGCCCGCTGCTTATCTGTTCCCCAACAAAATCTGACATCAGGCTTTGTCTTCTTGCTACTTCTGTTTTTCTTGGTTGTCGGTGGTAACAGATCAGTCAGTGGTCGACAGATCTTAGAAAAGTTTGGAATAAATTTCCTATAATAGCCGGCAAAACCAAGGAATTGCCTGACCTGTTCAGGGCTTTCTGGCTGAGTCCAGTTCAAAATTTTGTCCACCTTGGCAGGATCTGGCTTAATACCATCACCAGAGACGATGTGTCCTAGATATTTCACCTCAGACTGAAAGAGTTTACATTTCTTCGGAGACAGTTTTAAACCATTCTCACGAAGTCTTTGAAAAACACGTTTCAATCTGGTAATATGCTCCTCATAGGTGTCTGAAAAAATAATCAGATCATCTATGCAAATCCCCTAGGCAGTCTTCCATCAACCGTTGATAGGTAGCTGGGCTGTTGGTTAATCCGAATCCCATTTGGTTATATTCATAAAAGCCCAAAGGTCCCACAGTAAAGGCAGTACGAGGCTTGTGCTCTTCCAAAATCTCAACCTGGTGGTAACCACTCTTCATGTCAAGGACAGAAAACATCTTTGAACCTGCCAACCGATCAAAAATTTCCTCCGTTCTTGGCAAAGCATATGCGTCCTTGATAGTGCGTTGGTTGAGCATCCTGTAATCTACACACATGCGTAGACTACCATCAGGTTTGCTGGCTATGACAACAGGTGAAGCTCAGGGACTAAAAAACCTTCTAATTATCCCACAAGCCAGAAGTTGTTTCAAGTGTTGCTTCACTTCTTCAAACATCGAAGGTGGAATTCGGCGATGAGGAATCTTGAATGGAGTCTCATTTGTCAAATCAATTCGGTGTTTAACATGTGGACAGAATCCAATGTCGTTATCACCCCTGGAAAAGATATCTTTATACTCTAAAATGAGTTGTCTTCCTTGTTCCACTTCATCTTTGGAAATGTCAGTCGACAAAGTAACTTTAGAAAGATGTGATGCATCAGGACTAAATTCTTCTAAAGCTTCGTCTTCAATTGTGACTGCAGCTCACAGATTACAGCTCTAGGTGGTATCACTACCGTCCGGGTTGTTGGGTTAGACAGCTGAATATCTGTTTTCTGGTTGTCTCTGTAATCTGTAATCAAAACGGTAATCTTTTGTCCATATAGCCTCTGAGTAGTATGGTTGAATTTGGCCCAACAGCTACATTCTGTGTCTCAGCGCACCTAACAAGACAAAGTCGACCCTTCATCCGAGACAGCTCTTTCTGCTGGAGAACCATGGATCTAAAGGCTAAATAATACCCTGTATGAAGATCAGCTGATTGAAGAAATTTATCTCCATATTTCTGGCGACAACCTTGTAAAAGAGAAGATGTTTGTTCCAATTAAAATTGGTACAGACAAATTATAGGTTGAATTTGGAACAACCAAAAACAAACAGTTAATTGGTTGATCCTCTGAACTTCCCTTTAGCAATAAAGATATTTCAATATAGCCTAAATATGGAAGATTTTGTCCATCAGCACACTCAACCTCAAGTATATCTTGAAGTGAATGTAACTCCAAACCAGGTAAAGAATTCTTATAAAAAGAATTACTGACAGTTGAAACCGTACTACCAGTGTCCAATAGAGCACGGCATGTAGTGTCATTCACCTTCACTTCAATCTCATTGGCATCTCCAACTAAACCCTGTGGAATAAAAGTATTGTTAGTGGAGCTTGTACAACAAAGACCAGTAGCCTGCTCCCTGGCTAAGGTCGATTCCCGTTTACATTTCTTCGGCTATGATCTAACCTAACCCGACATCCAATTGCAATATGTCCATACTGGTGGCAACGGAAACACTGAATACCACGTGGATCCCTTTGGCGTCGTGTTGGTTGCACATCTGGGTAACTAAACTGAGGCGGAACATTCTTCTGCTTCTGTAAGTAGTTAGATCCAGTACGACTTTCCTGGGTTTGTCGTGATGGTGGATCCTGGCTTAACTGTTTCTCCATCTGTCTAAACCTGGATTCTTGTTGATCAAACCTGGTATTCAGCTGGTTAATCATACCTTTGATGTCAGCTAAGGCATCCAAAGATTCAATAGGAGAATTTACTGTTGCCATTTTACCCGTGATAGGTTTTCTCTGTGGAGGCTGATATCGCTCCTGGCGATCCTGTTCAATACTGCGGATCTCAGTGACTAAATTGTCAAAGTTATGCGCAGTGTCAAACTTATGTCCAGAACAATCCTTCAAGTCTGGTCGAAGTCCATGCCAAAACCTGGAACGTAGCATACGATCTGTGTCACTTGCATGCACTTCACCCTGGGACAAAGCTTGACCCATGAGGTTATCAAGTCGACAACTCCATGCTGATACAGTTTCACCTTCCTCTTGCCTGGCATTATAAAACTGCGCCATCTGAGTTTCACTGGAAGCTACAATACCATAAATACTCTTTAGCTTGTCTATCAGCTGATACACATTAGCTAAAGAACCCAGTCGCATCGCCACTCGAGCAGCATCACCCTTCAGAGATTGTCGAACAGCTTGTGTAATTGCGTGATATGAAAACGACTTTGCTTTCAAAAGACACTCCACCTCATATAACCACACATCAAAATCTACATGACCCTTTGCAGAAGGGTCACCAGAAAAGTAAGAAATTTTGAGCGGTGGTATATATGAAGTGGTAGAAGACTTCACTTCCTCCTTTGGCTGTTTGTTCTGCGATTCCACATACTGCTGCATCCATTCAAATAAAGCCCTGAGGACTATCAGCTTTAGGTTTTAAGTTCATCTCAGCAAGAGTCTGAGCCAAAGCTTCTATCTCCTCAACACTCATAGCTTCTGCCATTTTGACAAACAACTATGACACTAATCAAATATAAAATACACTACTATTAACACTAGCTAACTCCTGCAATAAATACAAACTTGTGAGTAAATGGCCTGCAACACAACAAAATACAAGTTACTAACACTTGCTGAGATCTGAAATAAATAAAAGCTGTGAATTAATAACCTGCAATGAAAACAAATTTGATTATTTCATCAAACAATCTATGTGCCTAAAATATCAAACATCATTGCAATCATAACTGTTCATATGTATGCATTCACAACACAAGAACAGACACTAGTTGTGTTATTTCTAATGTACTAATATCTGAAAAGACACTAGTTGTGTTATTTCTAATGTACTAATATCTGAAAAGTAAAGCCAGCAATTCTATCAAATCACTGTAACATGAATAACAAATCAATGAATATAATCAATGTTCAGTGCATGTGCCAAGTGCAAGTGCTGCAAGTACAATTCTAACCTAACACCAACCCAAATGACAGTCCATCAGTATTTGGTCGTCAAATGTCAAAGGGTTTATAAATGAATAATGTCACATTAAGAATATCAAGACAAAGGATGGAAGAAGAAAATTAAAATCTGTGCAAATGGTTAATACATATACTAATTAATAACTATTTATTTTATTTATTTATTTATTTATTTAAATACTATATTTAAATTAAATAGTTCAATCAAATTTACTAAATAAACAAGCAAATTAATTAAATAAACTAGAGCAATTTCAAAATTAAATTATCTAACTAAATTAACTAAATTAAGTAACAAAATTAAATTTGTTTACCTAAGTTCACCAAAAATAAACAAAACAACCAAACTAAATATTAAATCCAAACTAAAATAACTAAACAAATCAATCAAATCAAATAATTCAATCAGGTTAACCACCTAAATAAAATAATGAAGTCAAAATATATATTCAATCAAGTTAACCAAATTAAACAACAAAGTCAACCAAATAAATCAACCAAACTAAATAATGACAATCAAATTAAATTATTCAAGCAAGTTAACTAATTAATAAAAATAAATGGAATTAATAAATATGAAACTATGCTAAAAAAAACAAAAAACAGAATTTAAACTTTTGTTATAGAAAAAAAATTAAACTGCAGTGTTTCCAAATAATTAACAAAACATTTAATCAAAACCAAACCACATGGAAAAATTAAATATGTAAACAAAGACAGATGATCAACAACAAAATCAAATACGTAAAATATGTACCTTTTTTCTAAAAGTACATGAACAAAATTAATTAAAGATGTAAACAAAAAACAAAGCAATTAAATTTGTAAACAGTAATCGACAAAACAAACTAAAAAAATTAATTAATTAAACATGTAAGCAACAACAAAAAATATTTAGAACAATAAAGTATAATTAATTATTAAAGTAGCAAAGAAAACAAAAATCAAATTAAATATAAACCATCCAAAGTCTTTAAAAATAAAATGTGTTACTCACGTCATCACAAACTTGCATCAACATATCACAATATTTAGCACATAAAAAAAAAAATGTTCACAAATTTTCTGTTCACATCAGTTAATGTCAAATCACATTATCCACGAAACATCCAACGATGAACCGAAGGTACAGCAGCCTTGACCTCCAATCCCGAGGATGTCCGATGGTTCCCGAAGTTGACTGGTTCCGGCAACAAACGAAGACACCCGATGTTAGACGATGTTCACGTTCACCGGCAAGTACAGACGATTCCCGATGTCAGACGACTATCTCCCCATCTCCAGAAACTGAAACGTCGGCTCCATTGTTACTTCCCCCGAAAAGACAACTGGACTCGGTGAAGTGGTTTAATAGGGTTCTTTATTCCAGAGAATTTGAACAGATAGTCAAACAAACCATATAAGCAAAAATAGCATTATTAAAATACATTCACAACTATATATAAACAGTCATAAAACACCATATAAAAACACATTAAAATATATATAAATATACTCTGCAGTCTAGTTATTATCTACAGATAATAGCAAGTCGCTTAAACAAAAGATATACAACCATACACTGAGCAATATTTAAGATCGCTCCAGTAAGCATCAAATATACATAATACACATATCGAATTACCGTACGTTAAACGACTGAACATTAATCAATCGCAGATAATCTTAAATCATTATTTACGGAAAACAATTACACATATGGCGATATATAGTATAATAAAATAAAAGTAAGATACACAAAACATTATCCTCAGGTGATACGGTTGTAGACACTGAAATACCACAGTACCTTTAGCTGTGGGCTTTAGGGCGGTAACATGATGAAAAAAGCGTCAAAACGTCTACAAGAAACAAGTAAACTAAAACTAATACATTTCTAATTTAATATATACACATACACACTATTCACATACATTTCTAAAACAATAATAACAACTCATTTAATTATGGCTTGGCTATAGGAATATCCATTATTGTTACAGCGTAAGTGCCACGCCCAAATTCTAATACTTACATTAATTCAGTTTATTCCTTTATCAAAGTAAATGTTAATTGAAGTAGTTATTTATTTAAACCTTATTTGTAATTTGATAAAAAGTACTTTATATGTTAGTAAAATAGTAAAATACAAAATTCTAACTTTGAACACACAGACACACTATTCACATACTTTTTCTAAAACAATAATAACGACTCATTTTAATTATGGCTTGGCTTATAGGAATTAGAAAAAGTGCCACGCCCAAATATAACTCCTTTACCAAAGTATTCCAGTAATTTATAAAACGTGTACTTTATATGCTTTCGTAAAAGTAAAGTTAAAGTAGAGCCTCACAATTATTCCAGTGTAAGATTAAAGCAGATGAGTGCGTGGCCTGTGCAGCTCGTGATGTGTCAAGGAATGTCAGGTGAGTGACCGTGAATAGCCACCAACTGGGTCAAACACAGCTGGCCAGTCTATTGGTTGATCGTCACTGTCCCTGATCAGGGGTCAGATATAAAGACAGGTAAATGCATGTCCCTACAGCTCCTAGCCAAAGGTTTAGGTGCATGTGTTTTGTGCATACTAAAATCATTAAAACAATAAAACCCACATGGTTACACGAATATGAAGGCGATCTTATGGTGTCGTAACACGTCGTTGGCCTGGACGTGGACAGTCCCTGGTGGTTCCTGTCTGCTGGTATCTCCCGTGGATTCTAGTGATTGTTGAATGGTGGCATCCAAACCGCTGTGCGATGACTCTACTCGAAATGCCGACTTGAAGCATGCCTAAGGCACGCTCACGTTCTTCAGCTGTCAACCTTACCATCACTTGTTTCACGTTCCCTCAGTCTACTTCATAAATGAAAGTTGCATGATAGGCATGATTTGCACGTTCAATTTACGTTTTTCATGCTATGCATGCAATATGTTGTGGTTTTGTGTTTCATGGAGTGTTTAGGCAATCGTTTTTGTAAGTTATTCATCATCATGCATAATCTATAAGGTAATACGGTACTTACTCATTGATATTTTTAATGCCGATGTACGCCCCATTCACATTTGTTATTATTAACTGGTGGTGCGTTTTCAATGCTGGTGTGTGTGTGTGTGTGTGTGTGTGTGTACATATACTGAGTCAAATTAAAAACTTCACAATCGTTTCATTTTAGCTAATTAGCAAATATAACAGAAGAACGTGTTAAATAAGGTAATTTCTTTATTGCATGACGTCCAAAGAAAGAATAGGAATAAATGTCGAGTCAAAACTGTTTGATGCGCCCACAGCATTCGTCAAAACCACAAACAGTTAAAATGGTAATTCACAAGCAGGTTCGTCTGATGACATCACAGGTTCAGTAGCGCGTATGCCCTCCATGAGTACCCACAACTGCAAGGCAATGACTCGTCGAGTGCTTGGTACGTGTAAAGACTGCATTAGGGATACGGCGCCATTGTTCCACTAATGAGGCGCCAAGTTCATGCAAAGTCTGTGGAGGGTTCCTGGGAGTACGCGGGCGTCTTCCCGGCATATCCCAGATGTGCTCGATGGGATTCAGGTCGGGCGACCTTGAAGGCCAATCCATGCCATTTATGTCCGCGTTCCTCAGATAATCCCTTCTCAAGATGGCCGTGTGGGGTCTGGCGTTGTCATGCTGAAAGATCAGGCCTGGACCATGAAGGTCACAAGTTTCTGGGCCACCGGTATGCAGCAGCGTTGAGGTTGCCACGGATGACAAGAAGTCGAGAACGTCCATTTCAGAAAGTACCCCAAACCATTACACTTCCGACTCCGAATCTGTCAAGTCCACTGACACAACACTGAGCATGACGTTCACCACGTCGTCTCCAAACCTTCTGACTGCCATCGGCAAATCGCAGTGTGAATCTTGATTAATCGCTAAACACGACTCTATTCCATTCCCTCCGAGTCCATCGCAAGTGGCGTTGTGCCCACAGTTGACGTTGACGACGATGAAATTGGGTCAAAATGGGTCCAACAATGAGTGCCGTGCGTGGTTCGCAGCCGATTTTGGATCGTTTGCGCAGACACCCGACGTCTGAAAAGTTCATTACTGGTTGCGGAGGTGACGTAACACAATATGACGTCATCTGCCTATGACGTCGCATGTGGTCTACCCGGTCGGGGGCGATTAGCTGTGGTGCTCGTTTGTTGTACTCGTGTCCGCAGATCATAAATTGCCCGTCGACTGTAACCCAACGCCCTTGCAATGTCAGCTACTGACGTTCCCGCGTGCAACATGCCGACGGCACGTTCACGTTGCACATTTGTGAGGCGTGGTATCGAAGCGGGTGGTAAGAAATATCGTTTTAATGTGTTTTTTCGTTCTGTCAGACTACTGTGAGCAAGTAACGATGAAATGAAGTGTGCTATTGTAGTCACGTGACCAATGACACGTACAAAACCACATTTGCCACAATGGTGCTGTGCATGTGCTATGGATCGGGTCACGTGGACTGTGATTGGCTTCAAATGGAGTGTAGACATTGCCATTACAATATTTATTCCTGAAAAATTCCTGTTTTCAACACTCATTGACTTTTATTCAAATTTTAGATTCTGAAGTTTTTAATTTGACTCAGTATATGTCAGAACCAGTTAACTAAAACGGTTGGTTTCCTATTCCATGTACACAGAAGTATATATATATATATATATATATATTATATATATATATATATATATATATATATATATATGCTGACCTAATTAAAATATTTACATTGTTTGAAATTTTAGGAATATATAGTATAGACCAGGCTCCGTATTCATAAACGTCAATGTATGATACCTAAATGCATACCTAAAGTACACAATTAAGTATCATACATTGACTTAAGTACGTTTATGAATACGGAGCCAGGGACCTATTTCACAAAACATCGTAAGTTTACGTCTGCGAAAAGCAGTTATACCGGGCATACCAAGTGTGTGGCATCTATTTCAAGAAGAAATTTACATTATTACAGAAGATCGAGCATTTTAAGGACAAAATAAAATAAAATAACGGCACTTTTAATAAAAAAAAAAGTGTGGTTTACGTTTACGTGCAAAACTAGGCTTACGATGTTTTGTGAAATTGGGCCAAGTAGCGTCATTTGTTATTCTATATTGTATGTTGACTGAACTACAGACATTGTAGTTATCCCTACCCCTAATTCCTTCATGGCGCAGATTTTAATACTGTTATTAAAAACATCAAAATTTTGAAAAATCGGAATAGATTTGGCAACTATGAACCCTCATTCCATAAACTACACATATCAGGATATTCAAAAATACCTTCAGACCTTTTGGACCTTTTCGGTTAAATACGTGAAATTCAATTTGCACATGCATGCATGGTTCGACATGTCCCGTGTAGTATTCGGTAAAAACATTTCACTTGTCTTACGACATTGTTGTCAGGTGAACGAAAACGCTTCAAAATTTGTAAAAAAAAATAACGTTTTTTACATTGTAGCATGTTAAGTATGCCAAGAATACCCAATAATTTACGCGAACGGCCGATTGGCATGCTTGATGCTGGCATGTCGACAGAAGACGTTGCAAGGCATGTTGGGAGTTCTAGTCGAGCGATACGAAATCTTCGTATCTTCGCGTAAGATTTCGAACGACAGGAAGCACCAACGACTTGCCACCTCGTGGACGTCCGCGTGTTACAACACGTGGTCAAGACAGCTATAACATGAACACGCATTTGCGCAATCGATTCCAAACTGCCACTGCTACTGCTGCTAACACACCTGGGCTTCGCAATAACCGAATCAGTGGGCAGACTGTTCGTAATCGTCTGCGGGAGAACGGTTTACATGCACGATGTCCTTAAGTCGGATGCGTTTTAACGCAACGTCATCGTCTAAATCGTCTTAATTGGGCACGTGTACACACTCGTTGGATACGGCGACGCTGGAATACCGTTCTTTTTTCGGATGAATCCCGATTTTCTTTATAACGTGGTGATGGCAGGGTGCGCGTCTACCGTTGGAGAAATGAACGCTATGCTGACTGTTGTGTTCTTGAACGAGATCGTTTCGGGGGTGGGGGTTCTGTCATGGTCTGGCAGCCACTGCCCATGGTTATCGTTCACCACTAGTCGTCATTGATGGCAATTTAAATGCTCAACGTTACCGCGATGACATTCTCGCTCATCACGTCATTCCTCTATTCCATAACAACGCCAACATCTCGATTTTTCAGCAAGTTAATGCCACCTCTCATACAACTAGAGACACTGTACATTTTCTTAGGACAAATAACATTGATTTCATTGATGACTGGCCCACTAAAATCTCAACCCCATCGAGCATGCCTGGGATAGTCTGGACAGACGATTGAGGCGTCGTTCCAACCCACCCGCTAACGTCAACGAACTTCGTCAAGCGCTCATTCAGGAATGGAACAATATTCCACAGGCAGAAATCAACACTTAGTCAATTCTATGCGCCTGCGATGCACTGCAGTGGTTAATTCAAGAGGTGGTCATACCAGTTATTAAGTGGGTGTTTTTATTTTTAACCCCTACCACACTTGGTCAAAATTTCTCCCAGTTTCTGTTAACCTATGGCCATGATTTTTGCACCAAACGATGCATCATGGAACACTCTTTAAACGCATATATAACAATTATTCCCCCGGTTTGTTTTCATCAAGTTCTGTTCAAGCAAAGTTAGCGGAAGTTTTTTTTTTTGTTCAGTATATATATACACATAACTGTTTTGCTCCGTTGATAGATTTCGAGTGTGGTATGCTTTACGGGTTATCAAGGCAAAATCAATGTAGTAGCCGCTGTCGAGATCACGCGCGTTTCCCATCAATGTTATCACACTTTTTGTAAAATAAAGTTGAGTTTTATACATGTATCTTCCTTCGTGACTGCCATAATAAAGCTTTTCTAATAGACTTACCCTAAATCGCTAAAACGTGTCCTTGCAAGGAATCTTTTATATGCACCATTCCATAGAACATTTTGAAATATAGATGCTCAGAGACGGCTTTTAGTGTTGTATATTGTGGATGATGAATTTAAGAAAAAGACAACGATGTATTAAAAGGACCACCTCAAATGGGAGTCACGGGACCCCTGTAACACCCCTGGATCCGCCAATGAACTAAAATGTGTGGATATTTCAGATATTAAATAGTTGTATATTGAATTAACAGACAATTATAAGAATATCTAATTTTAACATGTTATTTAATTATCTTATTTGTTTATCCAGGTTATTTATTGAGTGTGAAATCCACAGGTATGTGAAAATGTGTTTTTAATGCCAGTGGATGAAAATAATTTGTTAAGTTAATATTTATCTTGATTAATAAATAGTAAATACAGTTTAGGCAATTTTTATATTAAGCCCCCTGGCCAATCATAACGAGAAAATTATTTCACTCCAATTCCTGCGTCAAATGATTAAATATATATATGGTGTGTGCTATTCTATTTGTGGGATGGTGCATAGAAAAGATCCCTTGCTACTAATAGAAAAATGTAGCGGGTTTCCTCTCTAAGACTATATTATGTTAAAATGACCAAATGTTAGACTTCCAATAGCAGATGATTAATAATCGGTGTGCTCTAGTGGTGCTGTTAACTTTAAATTTTAACTCTTCAAGTAACCAAAAAAGTTAAAGATTGATATACCAGGTGTGGTTAAGTGGCTGAAACAAGGTATAGCCCAATGGGCCCACCGATGGGGATCGATCTTAGACCGACCGCGCATCAAGCGAACGCTTTTCCAGTGGGCTATGTTCCGCCCAGAGACGTGTTTTCGGGCCAGTTTAATATTGTATCGGGTGCGTCGTTAAATAAAACATTTCTTTTTTTTTTCCATTCGTAATTCTCTGTTCTACAAAGAAGCGGTAGCACCAGTTCTACAACCGCTCTGTTGTAGACGCTACCGGTTCCCACGAACATATGGCTTTTAACCTTTGAACGGTGTACAAGTATCGTTTTGCTCCTCCGCCGTGCAGACAAGTTGTACATGAATTATTGCTTTAACTCCATTGTTCTTTCTGCCAGAGAAATCGTCAGCGGCTTCTGGGAAACGTCAGAGAAATCGTTCTAGGTAAGTTTTTCCACACCTTTTCTAGTAACCGAAGAGTATGCAATAGTTCGGCTAGTTATCAGTTTAAATGTATATGTGAAAATATAGGTATTACCTTCTAAAGACAAACAAGAAAAAACACGAGCTAAATATCTCGTTGTTGAGCAGGGCGAGATGCTCGCAATTTTGTGCATGGATACAAGTAAATGCTATGAATAGAGCTCCGTAAAGGATCTTTGGCCTAATTCACTAAACTCTCGCAACTTTGCGGTCTCGCTGTGCAATGCTAAAAGATTTACAAAGAGGATGCTTTGTTGTCTGACAGAGCCTAAGAGAACTTTGTGAATTAGGCCCTGGGAGAAAATATAAGCCTAACGGGGGGGGGGGGGGGGGGGGGGGGGGGGGGGGTGGGGGGGGGGTCTATACATTTTGTCGTACTTTATATAAATAAAAATATGGCTTGTGCCCCCCACTAGATATTGTGCTACCTATCCCCCACTTCAGATGTGGTATCTATGCGCTCGATAAACAAACAGAAAAAAAGTGACAAAAACCAACTAAAAAGATACAGATTAACAAAAAAGGAGAGAGAGAGAGAGAGAGAGAGAGAGAGAGAGAGAGAGAGAGAGAGAGAGAGAGAGAGAGAGAGAGAGAGAGAGAGAATGGAGGAAGGAAGTAAATGGGGTTTTTAACGATGCACTCAACACATTTGTTTTTACGGTTATATGGCGTCGGACATATGGTTACGGATCACACAGATATAGAGAGAGGAAGCCCGCTGTCGCCACTTCATGGGCTACTCTTTTCGATTAGCAGCAAGGGATCTTTTATATGCACCATCCCACAGACAGATAACACATACCACGGCCTTTGATATACCAGTCGTGGTGCACTGGCTGGAGCGAGAAATAGCCCAATGGGCCCATTGACGGGGATCGATCCCAAACCGACCGTGCATCAAGCGAACGCTTTACCACTGGGCTACGTCTCGCCAAGAGAGAGAGAGAGACACACACACACATATACACACAGAGACAGAGAGAGATAGAAAGAGACACACACACACAGACAAACACACACACACACACACACACACACACACAGAGAGAGAGAGAGAGAGAGAGAGAGAGAGAGAGAGAGAGAGAGAGAGAGAGAGAGAGAGAGAGAGAGAGAGAGAGCTCTAGTTTAAAGGTGATTTAATATACAACGTCTCCCACCTAGCATTTATTTTCCGATGACTATGGTAAAGTTAAGGGTATTTCCTTTATCCTGCAATCACTATATACATGTATATTACCCTAGTTAGGCCAAGTAAAAAAAATTGTTTGGTTCCTGTTACATGCCAAAAACAAATAGGGTAGGTAGGTAGGGAAAACTTTTTTTTTTCTTTTTTTTTTCCCCCCCATTTTTGAGCTAATATTTCCTGAATAGTATAGCAGATTAATATATTAAAAGCTCTTTCTTTGTGTTACAGTGAAACTGACAATACATACTCTAATGAGAATCATTAATTATTTTCTATAAAAAAAACACCATGTCGTAACCTAGTCAAACCACAATCGGTATTAATGTAAACACCACCCAAGTCTAATACTACACGGTAAGGTTATAAACTACGATAACACTGAAATAACACTATAATTTGTTCATTGGAAAAAAGTTTTAATATCAAAGGTCTGATCCACAACATGGTTACACCCCCTCACAACTACAGCAACAACACTGATCTTCCCGGCCTATTTCATTGCCAGTATTGCAGTAACAAAATGTACATCATGAACACAACGAAGATGTCAATAAAAATTAACAAAATAAGTTAACAAAAAGATCTCCATACTAACTATCCTCATAGCAGAGATATCAAAAGAAAACAACTATTTTCAGGAAAACAGTTTCCCTTTAGGTCGTCCATAAGGACACTGCGCAGTATCTTTGCACTGTTGACAAAGAGGTAAAACAGGTTTGTATTTTTGCTTTTAAAGGTCTGATCCACAACATGGTTACACCCCCTCACAACTACAACACTGCAGACGCTATTAAATGTGAAAAGAGTTGTCATTTCTTAAGGTTTTGGGTACTACCAGTTCATTTCAAATGCCATGGATATCATCATATTTAATAATAAATACAGGGGTTATTTGTCAAACAAATGCAAAATATTGATAGAGTTGATGTCTAAATATTTAATTTAAGTAATCTTTTCAGCATAATCGGCTATTTTCATGTTTACTCTTTATGTTTAACATTGAATCGTAACTCGGTATTTCTAGAAGTTCGATTACGTTTTAGGGAATTCCCCTACCAAAATAGACTGGAAATTTGTATCATTCTGCTTTTTAACAGTAAACTAGCGTAACATTTTGAAGATTGGATTCACAAGTTCCGAGTAGTTCCGAATGAGTACGAGAACACGTCCGAGAGCATGTGGTGTCAATGGCGTCTTCCATTTACAGAGTAGAATGTCAAAAATGTGCTCATTCAAATCAAATAATATTACACATGTATTTAAATCAATTTCAAATGAAACGGCATTCAAGAAATCGGAACACCTCGTCACATTCCGCTACGCTTATATTTCGTGGAAATGTACGAGGAGTTCCGAATGGCTCTCGGAAGCTATTCATTTGGAACTCTTCGGAAGTAAAATTGCGTGAAGTGTTCCGGGTCTTCTGGTAACGAGATCTTGGACTGACAGATCTCGTGGCATCTCTCTGCAGTTGTTGTTTTTAGAGTCGTCGAAAATTAGGATTGATATTAATGGATTATTAAATAAAACAGGTGGAAAAAAAAAGGGTGGGGAAAAGGTTAAAAAAAGTTTAGGGTCGGCACCAAAAATTTAGGGACGGTCGGGTAACCGGAACCAAACAATTTTTTTTACTACGCCTTATGATAAACAATGAAATGTTGACCTTTCCCGCTGGAATGTAAACAAACGAAACGACGTTAAAACGTAATAATACATAATTTAAAAAAGAAGATATTTAGTATTGTAAAAAAAATTATTTTATGAATAAGAACTATTTTGTTTTTGGTGTATAAATAATCTAGGCGACAGTGTTATCAATACGCGTGAACCTACTTAGATGTGAATTTAAACAGTTCAGTTCATTAATTTTCCATTTATATAGCCATCGGATATAAGGGTGGTAGGTTCTGGGTTCGCAGCCCGGTACCTGATTCTCTTCAAGAACGAGTTCTAACGACTCAATGGGTGGACATGTGTATAAAAGACCACTACACCGACTTCTCTCTTACTAACCACTAACCACTAACCCACTGACCTCGACAGATAGCAGAGCACGAAAATAAGTTACGAGATGCAGTAGGTTATACGGGATAGGACCTTGGCTTGCGAAGATGTAGTTTTCTTGACGAGATAAAATCTATCTCGTCCCTACCGGCTTGGCTCGAGTGCTCTCTAGTTGTGGTCTACACTTTGTACAGCACAGCTAGGGGACACCTTAACTGCCTTAACGAAGATAAAGTTTGTTTTCTTTAACGATACCACTAGAGCACATTGATTAATTAATCATCAGCTACTGGATGCCAAACATTTGGTAATTATGACTCGTAGTCATCAAAGGAAACCCGCTACATTTTTCCATTAGCAGCAAGGGATCTTTTATGTGCATTTTCCCACAGACAGGAAAGCACATATCACGGCCTTTGACCAGTTGTGGCGCATTGGTTGGAACGAGAAAAAATCCGAATCAGTTGAAATTATCCACCGATTTCAAATTGTGTCCCCCTCCCTCTCTTCTTTTTCTGGATCAAAACACTGGTGAAGTCGTAGATTATGTCAAGGAGATACGTGCCTGAAACTTAATTGTATACAGGCACGTTGATATGGTATCTTATCCTACATATCGGCCTCGGTGGTGTAGTAGTTAAGCTATCTGAAGATACTGGGGTCGCATCCCGGTACTGGCTATACTCAGAGCGGGTTTAACGACTCAGTGGATAAGTGTAAGGCCACTACACCGACTTGTCCCTCACTAACAATTCACCATTAACCCATTGTCGTGGACTGACAGCCCAGCCGAGGTGTGTGTCCAGGCCAGCGTGTTTGAAACATAATTGGGTATAAGCACGAAAATAAGTATAAAGAAAATGAAACGAAGCATGTCGGTTTTATCCTGCTTTGGTCGTGGCATAAGTCATTCAAACCTTCGCAGGATAAAGCTAAATATCTTAAGATTTATTTGTTTTAAAAAGTTAAGTTTGTTTTGTTTAATGACACCATTTGAGCACATTGATTTATTAATCATTGGTTATCGGATGGTAATCATTTGGTAATTTTGACATGTGGTCTTAAGAGAAGAAACCCGCTACATTTTTCCGTCAGTAGCACTGGATCCCTTGCACAATTTCCTGCACACGCCCTAGCTAAAGTTTGGCTCTTTTTTTATTACTGTTACTATTAACATATTTTATTTTTTAAACTTTCTTTTCACACTGTTGTCAGTAAAGTTGGACACGGGAATAAGTCTGTTCCTTTCTTGGAGTAATGACACGGAATATCATGTTGTAAACTTGACTTTGAGTCCATTCACAAATTACCATATGTTTGACATCCAGTAGCTGATGATTGATGAATCATTGTGCTCTAGTGGTGTCATTAAACAAAAACAATCAAACCTGAAACCATTCAGATACCAGGTAACGCTCTGGAGATGTTGGTCCAAACGTTGTGTGGCATTACAGGGGGGTAGGGGATGTACTGAATAACTCTGAGAGAAAGACATGTGGTTCTTAGGGGCGTATTATGCGCTGGGGTGTATGGGAACCGGCACCTCTGCTGTTAATCGCAATTACTTTTACAAAACCACGCGCGCGCGCGCGCACACACACATACACACACACACACACACACACACACATATATATATATATATACACATATATACACACACACACACACACACATATATATATATATATATATATATATATATATATATATATATATATATATATATATATATATAGACACACACACACACACGCACGCACTCGCACGCGCATACAAACACACTCCATTAATAACTGACACATGAGTAGACATATAAATGACTAGAATGATATATTGTTTTCACTTACATCTGACTTACTAATTGTAAATAACCGGCACGAATTCCGGTGGGAACAGAACAAAATTATTAGTTTCCTGTTGAGCACGAGCGCATCCTGTTGTGAAAAATGTCACAAACAATATCACGCATACTAATACGATCCAAGACATTAATATATCTGTTCTGTTGAGAGATTTAACCTTACCGGTCTCGGTGGTGTCGTGGTTAACCATCGGACCGGTTCCCAACCTGATCGAGTTTTGACAACTCGGTAGGTAGGTGTAAGACCATCTTCTCAGAAACCAGATAGTTGACAGCGTACTTGACCCTTAATTAATGAAATAATTAATTTAACTTTTAAAACAAAGAAGGTATTTAGGGGATATGGGGTTGTTGTTTGTTTGTTGTTGTTTTTTTTGGGGGTGAGTGTGTGTGTGGGGGGAGGGGGATTGGGGCTGTTGGTTGGCGGAGGGTTTTGGTGGGTGGGTGTTATAATTTTTCACTTTCGCCATTTCTTAAAGAGCGATTAATAATGAATCGGACACGAATGAATAATGAAACGTTGTTTTTATCGTCGGGGGGGGGGGGGGGGGGGGGGGCAGCTAACTTTTGATAAAGATCTGATTAAAATCAAAGAAATTAAAAACAACAACTTGGGTGTATCTAGTAGAATTATTTTAATGATGAGAGTCGTAATAACCTATGACATATAAAGTAACCGTTAAAGACACCGTTAGAGCACAGTTGTTTTTGTTTAGTAATCGTCAGCTATTGGATGTGAAACACTTGGTAATTTTGACTCGTCTTTAAAGGAAGCACCCTACCTTTTTCCATTAGCAGTAACGGCTCTTTTCTATGCACTATTGCTTTGATATACCAGTCGTGGGGCATTTGTTGATGTGTGTGTGTGTGTGTGTATGTGCGTGTATCTGTGTGCATATATATATATATGTGTGTGTGTGTGTGTGTGTGTTTGTGTGTATATATGTATATGTGTGTATATGTGTATGTGTGTGTGTATATGTGTGTATATATGTGTATATATGTGTATGTGTGTTTGTGTGTGTGTGTGTAGGTGTATATATGTGTGTGTGTGTGTGTATATATGTGTATGTCTGTGTGTGTGTGTGTGTGTATATATGTGTGTGTGTGTATATGTGTGTGTATGTGTGTGTGTGTGTATATATGTGTGTGTATATGTGTGTGTGCGTGTGTGTGCGTGTGTTTGTGTGTGTGTGCCAAATAATGGGTCCACCGACGAGGCTCGGTCCTGCGATTAAAAGCACTTCATTGGAGCGCTCTAAAGACTGAGCTAGATCCCGCATCCCCACCCCCTCTTGTAATACGCGAGAGTATACATTAAACAATTTAAAAGTACAGTAAAACAAATATTGTTTTCAAACTTAATCCCTGTTATAAACGTGCTGTGGTATAGCCTGACGGTTTACGTTATATTTTAGTTTGATCTATAATTTTTTATTTAAATTAACTAGTGCAATAAAATGCTTCTTTTATTTTACAGATGGTGGTTCTTCTAAGACTCGGTATTTAAAATCTGGACACCACTGGCTGTTGTTTACTTTTAATGAGTACACTAATGGACTTGAAAATCTCACCAGTTGTCGCCCTTGTGAGTGAACATTGTTATCAAGATACAGTGAGTACAGTTTAGAGATCTGAAATAAACCAAAAACAAACGAAGTGAACAAAGTGGACACAGTGCTGGATTACAACGGAAAACTTCAAGTATTCGTCTTCGAGGACGACCAGTATTTTCTATGGTTATAACCCACTACGCCATAGTTAGCGAGTACAGTATGCGAATGGAAGATACTGTTATATTGTTGAAAGAATTTAAATATCTACGAGTTTAATTGAAGAGTGAAAGAATCTAGCAAGCGATCGCGAGTAGACTCTGGGATTGCATCTCAGACGTTAATATGAACTACCAAGAAGTGATTCATAATAAATACGTGATTACATCTCGTTTATTTGAGGACCGCCGCTTTGTTTACATAGGTTGTTTAGCAGTATAACATTACACTGATCACTGAAAGCTAAAATACTCAACAACTACTGATTTGAGCATCGCACGTTCTGGTTCAGCTCATTTGTTAATACGTCTGGCACGACTGTTACGTAATTTAAAAACAATCCACACGCTGATAACAGTACAGGATCAAAGTAATAAAGGACATTCTGAAAAACGTAATAAGCCATAGTTTTCGGTAAAACCCCCCACAACAAAACAAAAACAAAACCCCACCAAAAACTCCCTAAACAAACAACCAACCAGCTCAGATAACAACCTCAAAACACCAGGTTATATTGTCCATTATCATCTATGAGTTGGTAGGATTGAACAATAAAGACCATACCAAGCCATAGTTTCGAGGATACCTACTAACTGAGCTTGATAAAGACGTGGAACATTCTTCCAAATCGCAAAGTTAATTCCCAACTATAGTTCTGAGTTTATTTGCTAACCGACCTCAGTAAAAACAATTATTACCTTTTTTCGAAGCCAAAAGTGTGGGGAAAATGTCTGGTATAATCTATGAGAACCAGTTGCGCTTGCAACTGATAAAACGCTGGCTTGAAGCGAATAACAAGACAGAGGTTTTTACTGAACTCAACATCAGACCCTCTATTCAGTGCTTGCTGCCTCTTTTCGTGTGTCTGTTTTCGCTCGTTGCCGTTATTGGAATCGTTGGCAACATTTCCATCATTGTCGTGATTGTTCGTCAAAAGCTGTACGACGACAATACGTTCTTCCTAGTGGGAAACCTCGCCCTCTGCGAACTGATCAGATGCGTCATCGTTCTCCCCGCTAGTGCCATACAGCTCTTCCTCCACAACTGGCACTTCGGTCCGGCAATGTGTTCACTTTTACCCATCATACAATGGTGCCCTATTTTTGTGACTTGTTTAACGTTTCTTGCTTTAAGCATTGTCCGGATGTGGGTGTTTGTGCGGATACGCCTCCCTCTACCACTTTGGGTGATGTGTCTGTGTTCACTGTTAACATGGGGCTCTGCGATTTGCGTGACCACACCTTTTATTGTGTACATGACGACACTCGACATCTCTGATTACCTTGGACCGAGGTTCAGTGGGTTGGGAATATGTACGTTGAAACAGAACAGCCAAACAAAGATGGCGCACCTGATCCCTGCGATGTATGTCCTGATGTTTCTGTTACCCATGATCATCACGTGTGTTATGTTCTTTATTATTCTCTTCAAAGCAGACGTCCACAAGTCGAAGCCAAGAGCTGTAAATAACCTACCATTAAATATTACGTTCGGCGAAGAGACAGCAGAAGACCAGCGCTTGAGAGAAGTTAGAGAGTCCAACACGAGGGTTACCGGGGTCGAATCCAGTTCTCTGGCTCGTCAGCGCATGTCTGCACCAACAGGAAGTCAGCTGGAGCTGACCAACGAGCAACGAACAAACAAATATCTAGTGATCATGACAATACTGTTTGCCGTCTTGTGGCTGCCATTTTTAACGTTCTTTACAACCACGTGGTCTGCTGATGGGCCATATCCGATAGAGAGGGAAGATTACAAAGACGTTCTTAACGTCGTCTTTCTGGTCTTAGGCTTTCTCTCTTCCGTGTTTGTTCCAGTGGTGTTCTCTTTGTGGCAAATGTCGACTGAACGAAAACAAAAAATAAAATCAGTCTTCCGATTTCCGAAATGGCGAAAGAACAGAGCAGGACAATGAATTCAGACTTTCGATTTTGATATAATTATGTTAATAAACCAGCAGATGTAGATGTTGGTTGTTTACCATTTTGAATTACAAATGTTAAATAGTTACTTCATGACCTTTTAGTATGTCTACATTGTTAATAAAACATGGCTTGTAATGTGCATTGTTTCGCTGTAAATTGCGCCATTCGTGTTTCACTGTAAATTGCGCCATTCGCGCTGCAACTGTTTTAAGAGACAGGGGCGGGCTTTTTATAAGGGTATCTGATGGTAAAATCTAATCGTCCTATACTGAATAAAAAATTATATAGAAGAAGACTTAGATGTGAGTAACATTCTCTGTTTTGAACGTTCCTTGGACTGAAACTTGACTACTGTGAAACGTGCCATCTGTATTTACAGACAAGAACAAAATGTATTTAATAAATTCATATGATAGTGTGGAATGCTTCTCCAACAGACTTTGATACAGGTGAATAACATAAATTTAATATGTTGGAGGTTTGAGCTGCACGTTCCATCCTCGCAATGTTCAAATGTAGCTATTTACTATCCGAATATCTTGAATATATAACTCTAGCAGCTGCATATTGTGTATGTTTCACAAACAGCAATAAGCATATTTTGTATTTCCAAATTGTAATAAGCAACATGGTAGCAAACAAGACTTGGGAGTTACAAGAACATTATATGAAGACTATTCTCTTTTTTTCTTAACGTATGCCTGGTTATTTTGTAAAATAAAGTTAAAGATAATTTCATGCATCCGTTGTATTATTAAGTTTGTCAGGTAGATTTAGAAAGTGATAAAAGTTTTGTTTAACAACACGACTAGAGCACATTGATTAATTAATCATTGGTTATTGAATGTCAAACATGTTGTACGTTTGACTCGTACTCTACACACAAAACACGCTACACTGTTTTCCATTAGCAGCAAGGGATCTTTTATATGCGCTTTCCCACAGACAGGACAGCACATACCGTGATATTTGATATACCAGTCGCGAGGCACTGGTTGAGATGGGGAAAAACCCAGTCAGAGTATGGGTCCACCGAGGAGGTTCGGTCCTGCGAGCAAAGCACCTCAGCCGAGTGCTCGATACATATAAAAAATATGAGTTCGTTTAGAGATACCAGATTCAAATACAAGTGTGCTTCTTGAATACCATTACCATATCATGATAAAACACCGTAGAAATCTTTAGGAATCAGGCACCTGTGCAAGGTGTTGGTTATGGGGGTTGAAACCCCACGCTGCTCAAGGACGTTTTCTCTTGTAATGCATTTTGTACATATATATATATATATATATATGTATAAATATATAAAAACCATCGCTGCTGATCTCTCTCCCCCCCCCCCCCCCCGGTTCCTTAGTCAGTGCAATATATACGTGGTGCAGGTGGACCATAAGGTGCCAAACCTAGCAGTCCTGACACATGGTCTAGAGTACTGAGAGAGAAATTTACTACAACTACATAGGCTATATTCTTCATTAGCAGCAGTGGGTATTTCAGGTGCACTCATCAACCCCCACTCCCACCCCCCGACAGGACTGTGTACTCTACGTCTTTTGATACGAGTAAAAGTTGGATCGCAAATAACCCACTGGGATCACAAGCGTACGATCCTCAAATTCGGGGGGAATGCTAGAGATATTCTAGCAAAATGAGCTTCCCAGAAACATTTTCACCATGCATTTCTATCATTCTACCCCACAATATTGCTTGTAATTCATGTGAAAATGTGTACTGATTTGTTTGCAACCCTATATAGCCGTTTGGCAGTGATATGAATACATGCTATCCAGATTCGGGCATTTTCGTTTAATTCGGACAAAAATCAGCCAGCTCTCTGCAAAAATGGGAGCCCGTACGTCAATCAGTGGGACCAACGAGAGGGTTTTCGGGCCTGTGAACTATCGCACGTCCAGTGGCACTCTGACCACAGGGCTACATTCTTCTCATCATCTTCAAAATGATCTGCTAATGTCCAGTGGAAAAGCGTTTTTATTAAGACGTGGACAAATCGCATCTTTATGTTTAAGAGAAAACCTATTTGATGAAGAGGTCAATGAACGGCATGTTGATGTTTAACGTAAAAGCCTTTGGATAAAGTGTGGGTATAAACAGAGTGCCATATAAAAATCCGTACCAAATGCTCCGAGTAGTTCAGAAGTTGAAGATAAAGTTTGTTTTGTTTAACGACACCACTAGAGCACATTGAGTTATTAATCATCGGCTTTTGGATGTCAAACATTTGGTAATTCTGACATACAGTCTTAAGAGGAAACTCGCTACATTTTTGCTATTAGTAGCAACATATATTTTATATATGCACCATCCCACAGACATGATAGCACATACCACGGCATTTGATATACCAGTCGTGGTGCACTGGCTGGAACGAGACATTGCTTAATGGGTCCACTTTACCTGTGTGCTATGTCCCACCCCCAGTTCAAAAATTGTGATGAAATATTTAAACAAAAGGCTGTTGAACATAAAGAGAACATTTTGTTACTGGAAACTTAAAGTCATTAATTTAATTTCTTCTTCTTTTTCGCGAATAATCTGTGTAACAAGAACAAATAGCATAACAAGAAAACAAATGCTGAATCAGTGGTGAATCCAGAAGTTATAAAGGGGGATGGGGTAAACAAATTCTGAAAAGGGCAGAGAGATATGTAAGGGGGATCGAAGCCATCCTTCGCTTCCCGAAAAAAATATAATAAAGATGCTCAGAGACGCGTTTCAGGAACATTTAGTATTGTATATTGCGGATGATTAATTTAAAGGGACATTCCCGACTTTGCTGCAATTTTTAAGATGTTATCGACTAACAGAGACGTTTTAACGATTGTAATTACATATTAAATATATTTTTCTGTATAAAATATTAGCGGCTGTATATTAAACGTGTTTGTGATCGTTCTAATATTTGTAATTTCATTTTATTTCCTAAAATATATTTGTTTCGTACGTACGAAATTATTGAAGACAAAATCCAATTTGGGCTTCTTACAAATATTAAGACGATCAGAAACACATTGAATATACAGACACTGATATTTTAAACAAGAAAATATATTTAATATACAAGTTTAATCGTAGAAATATATTATTAGTCGGAAACATCTAACAATGCAGCAAATTCAGAAATGTCCCTTTAAAAACAAAATACCGGTATTCATTTAAAATGGGACTTAAAATGGATGATGGTGTCACCGGACCCCTGTGGCCCCACCCCTCTGGATCCGCTAATGGGAATAACACTTTTACAAGATCAGTAAAAAGAAAAGAAAAGAAGGAATACTAGTATATATTTAGCAACAAACCGGCGCTCTGTCTAATCAACAACTACGTATTAGGTTTCTAGCATATGGTACCTGCCGCACAAGGTCTGGAAAATACGAGATGAATTCCGTTGTCACTACGTTAAGTCTAAGTGCATACCACGGCTATTGATATACCAGTAGTGGTAAGAACGAAAAATGACCCATTGTCACCTGATGTGGATCGATTATTCGATGTAGGCTACTGCTACCGGTATTGATTCGAGATGGACGGTAGGCCTATTACCGGTATATAGACAATAATACTATCAACATATCAAAATGTTACCTCTCCCCCTCTCCCCTTTACGGACTTAGCGCCTTCGGTGCTCGCCTTTTCGGACTATGCACCCCTGCCATTAAAAAACACACCGACGACGACCCTATATAATTCGAGTATCTTTCCGTTAGAACACGACCTACCAGATAGGCTAGTTATTGTTATATGCAATTTAAATGAAGTAATTAAATTTGAATTGTTTAAATAACACGTTGTAGTATTTCACAACCCCCGTAAAAATAGGACCTAACAGATAGCTTGGTGGCTCCTCCAATATAATACGGCTTCCCTCAACTCTAGAGCCCTCCCATAGAAAACATGAAACACCAATAAATATCAACTAATTTATTGTAAACACACTAGGCCGGACCGACCGAGTATACATTAAGTAACATAGTAACACATACTGCTTCACACGGTCACTCTACTTCACCATAATGCAAAATAACAAAAACACCACTTGCCCTCTCGGGTCTCCTAGGCTGAATGACACGTTCTACAAACTGCACGTGCAGTATTAACCATCCTGCCAGTGATTTAAAACTAACAACACTGCGTAGTCCCCAATGTCCAGGTAACATTTCGTCTGTAAATAATAATTTAAATATTGACCAATCACACTTCGCCTTTTATAACGTTATTTGGGAGCATACAAATTCTAAAAATATCGGGCGATTCTATTTTAGTGGCCGCAGTACAGCGAACCATACCAATACGTACGGGGTGGGTTATCAGTCTTCAATTTTACATTAAAAATTATTTATTTATTTATAAAATTAAAAAAAAACTAAATCAGTCTTCAGTTTTACATTACAAATTATTTATTTTATAAAATAAAACATGTTTTAAGGCATTCGTAATTCACACGAAACATGTCGTATACCCTCAGGATAATTCGGAATGTTTTCAAATTATTTTTAAATCACTGGCAGGATTCTGCAAGTAAGGTTTTGATTGGTGGATATGAGTTCCAACTGGCAGTCTTTAGATCCACATGTAATAGTGGAGCTAATTTTAATTAGATTGTCCAATTCTCTACGATCAACCGACAGAGATTATGTGCTCACTGGTTCTCTTAGCTTCTCTGAAACAGATTTTTTTTTTTTTAATCGGGCCTGCTACTTCTATCGAAACACTGCACGAACGTTATAAAAAAACAACAAAAAACAACAACAGTACAAACAAACAAATAAAAGACAACTCCAATCCCATCGCGCAGCCAGGGGGGTTTGCCAATCAATCAGTCAGTAGCCAGCCAGGGGGGGTGCCCCCCCCCCCCCCAATACCGGGAAATGTTTACCTTTTCGCTTATTAATAACATTAAAAAGGTTCCTGTGTCATATCCCACTACACAGGTGCCCCCCCCCCCCCCCCCCCAAAACAAAATCCTGCCTACGCCACTGATTCCAGTGCGCCAATCAGTAACTGTTATCAACTGCAAAAAGAAGTGGCTTGAAATAAAGAGAAGGTGCTATCTGACAGTTCAGGAAAAGGCCCAAGATTTTAGAAATAGCCTAAATGGTGGATTTTTCTTTTTGTGTTCTTTTTCATTTTCTTTCTTCTTCTTCTTCTTCTTTTTTTTTTTTTTTTTCTTCATTCTGTTGAAAATTAGTCTATATTCATGATTACACACTATAAGTCCATCGAGGGCGATCAATTTTGCGACTGATCGCACCTCAGGCGAGCGTTTTACGGCTGACTATACCCTCCCTCCACCCCATGTACAGGGAGAGGGTTTCGGGTGTTGAAAGTTGAAAGTTTGAAACCCTTCCCTGCTCGAGCAAATTTTCTCTTTTTGTTTTCAAAGAATTTTCCGTTGAGCATGACTCGATCCGCCACTGTAGAGTTCACTCGCCACTTTCTAGACTCCATCCCCACCCACCCCGCTAAAATTCATGCACACGCGCCTGCAAAATTTTATTTGAATAGCCATTCAATTCAATTCAATTTATGGTATTATACCAAACAAACTGGTGTCCGCAAACAGATAATAATAATAATAATAATAATAAATAAACAAAATAAAAACAAACAAAACAAAACAAATAAAAAACATATGATACAACATCAGTTACAACAAAAACAAATAGTAATATTTATGTATATGTATAGGCCGGACGGAGACAACATTTTTACTATATTTATAGAAATAAAATGACTATGTAATAATAAAGTATATTATAAAAATAAAATGGTCAAAGTATTTGGTAATAAATACCTATAGGCTACGGCTATTCTCGGAACCGGCGTGACGTCACACGGCCTAGTTACCGATCATCCGGGTCTTTGGGGGTGAAGCAAAGCCTTGGTGATTACTGGTTTACATAGAATAAAGTTATCATATTAACTTTTTACATGCCTTCCATATTGTCATTTATTTTCATAGTTGCAATACGTCTTATGTGTATTATAACAGCTTGGGTTTAACCTGGTATATTTAGTAATAAAACACAAAAATTTACCTGAGTAAATAATGGTTAATATATATATGTATAATATTGGTGTTGTTTTATATCTAGTCACAATGGATATTGCAGATATTTTCTTGTTCAGTCTTGTGCTGTATTGGAATTGTTATTGCAGTTCAATTTAAGTAATGTCTAGAAAACTAATTTTTAATAGTATACAGCTGGAGAAAGGAGGCAAATATGGTTGTTAATAAACTGATCTACATCGGTATGCCTTCTACTAGACTACACATATTTAACCTAAGTTGCTTTTAACTCGGGTTAAATTACCTCATGTAGATACACTTATGTAGCATATTCAAGAAAAATATATGAATGAGATAGTTAAATGCTATATTCTCCATGTCAAACAGTGTTTTCAAAATGGAAAACAAATATCAGATATGGCAGTTGACCATTCATTTTATTGCAGGTAATTTCTAAAGCAGATTACACACACAAACACACACACACACAAACACACACACACTGAACTGTAGAATACCATGAAACTACATATATATGTAAAAAGGTAAGTCCTCTAACTTGAACAAGTAAAATTTACAAATGTACCACAACCACCAAATTATATTGATCCACAATAGAATTTTTTAATGTATTTTTAGATTTATGTATATGTATGTGTAGTGTTTTCCCTAGCTTGTTTTAGCATGGTGCAGCACCATGCCTCAATAGTCTAGCACCATCTTTCCTTAATCAGCACCATGCTGCCCTGAGATTAAATAAGCCTTTTTCACTAATTAATTCTAAAATTGCCTTTATAAAACACCCAAAAAGGTATTATTAATTAATAAAATATGCCTTTTACATCTTTTGCCATTCATTTATTAAAGCAAGCACATAAATTACATTAATGTTTATTTCAATTAATTTTTGTGTATTTTTAATGAAAAAAGTGCCCCGAAAATGGTGAAAATGTCCCAAAAGTGTTTGGTCTACCATGCCTCGACAAATTTCTAGGGAAATCACTAATGTGTGTGTGTATATATATATATATATATGTATGTATGTATGTATGTGTGTGTGTGTGTGTGTGTGTGTGTGTGTGTGTGTGTGTGTGTGTGTGTGTGTATATATATATATATATATATATATATATATATATATATATATATACACACACACACACAGTTATTTCCCTAGAAATTTGGCATATATATATATATATATACTGAAACAAAGGCACACACACATTATTTACCCTCTGCACCAAAGTAAATACTAAACACACGGAGAGGTGGGGGGGGGGGGGGGACGACCTATATTTTCTTACTGCAGGCCTGCTACAGACACATTTGTAAAAAAAATAATTAATAATTAAAGTTTTAAACAAGAATTTAGGCCTATATTATAATTATTATGTGTAATTTAGCAGTATAAACTTTTATTTTAAAATTTAAAAAAATAAGATGTAGCTGTGGTATGTCAAAATAAATACAAGTATAGATAATATCCAAGCAACTAAGATTAAATAAAAAATAAAGACCACACAAATTTAATGATAAAAGATTATACTTTATTCAAGAACTGGATGCATCGTTTTGTTGGGGGGGTTTTCATGGAAGATGATGGAATTGTGTATTCTATTTACAGTATAATGTGGGATTTTTATCACTGCACATGCTTTAACCATTTTGTTTGCTAAATTAATAACTGTTGGTGTCAACAAGCAACAACATTAAAGTCAACGTAGTCACATTCTATGAGGGAAGCCATGGAATTCCATCAGGTTTGTCGTTTTAATGACCCTACCCACAAGCGGCGCCTAGTCTCTTCTTTTGGAAATTTGTAAAACGATATTTTTTTTAACATCATGTTATAGTTTATGCAGCCAACTGCACAACATGTGTTAGGCATCGTGACCGTTAACTGTTGTAAATGATCGACCAAAGTTGCCTCATTTCACTATCAAACCATACGTAACTAAGGAGAAGCTTCACCGCATCACGTGATAAACAATGGCGGTCAGGGGTCGAAGTACCCGTATGTTTGGTTCCGAGAATAGGTAGCCCCACGTCATTTTTAAAATTTTACTTATTATTTGGAAGTTATTAGTAACGTTTTCTAGATTTAATATACGGTATATCTAGTTTTTATTTATTGTTATTATTATTATTATTATTATTACTGATTAAAAATATATTATATATGTGCGGCTCCCTGATTGGTATGAAAACAAAGGTCTGGATCAACCGAGACTATCTTTAACGGAAGTTAAATAACTGACTGGTATTAGATCCATTATTTTTATTGCTAGAGAGCGTAGCATTCGCGTAAAATAGGTGGTGTTATGGCGTCAAAAATGAACTTGGAATATGGTGTTTTATAAGACTTTTTTATTTCTTGATTTTATCGATTATTTGTATTTTGTATAACATTGTTATTGAATAGCTATAGTTGCACGATATTCTAGAACTAACAATGACTTCAGAAGAGATTGTAACGGAAAATGTTGGGGCAGCAGGTGATTTTGAAACGGTCCCAAACTCAAGTTCGACTTCGAATTCCAGGAAAAGACCATTTTTAGAAAGTATGATTTTTGTACTCAACATTAGAATGTCATTAAATAAATAATACTGCGTTTTCAATTATTTTATTAAACAATCTTGTTCTAATACAAATTGCAAACTGTCAGTAAATACATCTAGTTAACACGAATCCAGGTCATTTCTCTTAGTTTGTACCCACAATAACTTGTAAGTATATTCTCACAAAATATAAAAAAAAAACCCCACAAAGCACGCATTATTTTAAAACATTTTAATAACAAAATATGCACTATTTTAATAACAAAGACAACAACAACAATGCTATATAATAATGATATATTGAATAAAGTAAAGAAAACCAAAAAACCCAAAACAACCCATGAGTATATACTCACAAAATACACATTATTTTAAAACATTTTAATAACAAGGACAACAACAACAATGCCATATATTGAATTAAAATCAAAATTTATAACAACAAAAAAAAACATGAGGGTGAAACGACCCTGTTAAGAGGGCGAAAGGACTCAGGGCGAACAGGAATAAGGATGAAATGACCTGATACTGGTCAGTTAAAATGTGTACATCATTACTAGTGATTTCCCTAGAAATTAGGCAAGGCATGGTGGACCAAACACTTTTGGGGAATTGTCACCATTTTCAGGGCACTTGTTTTTCATTAAAAATACAAATTTTTTTTAAACTAAAATAAACATTGATGTAATTTATGTGCTTGCTTTAATAAATGAATGGCAAAAGATATAAAAGGCATATTTTATTAATTAATAATACCTTTTTGGGTGTTGTATGAAGGCAATTTTATAATTAATTACTGAAAAAGGCTTGTTTAATCTCAGGGCAGCATGGTGCTGATTGAGGCAAGATGGTGCTTGACTATTGAGGCATGGTGCTGCACCATGCTAAAACAAGCTAGGGAAAACACAAATTACTACATGTTACTTTTTGTAGGCCTATGTTAGTATGTGTTGTGTTGCTAACTATATCAATATGACATGGTTTCTAGAATTTTTACAAAATCCACTAGCCATGGGATCAGTGACGTACTAAGCATGATTAAAAATTCATTAGCCCTACTTTACTTAATACAGTTTTACTAATACATAAATAAATAGCAGTGATAATTAATGATAACTTAAAATACGGTGATTCAGATGTGACATACAAAATACAGTAAAAACTAATCATATTTAATTATCTTTATGAAATTTATTCTGGTACATAATTGCCTTGTCCAAGTCTATCTTTCAGTGTTATCAAAGGCTGTGAGCTGACACATGCGCACATAAAAATAACAATGGACTATTCCACTGCTGCTTGGAATTTTTCGTGTTCTGTCAATGGAGTTTGCTGTCAGTATTGTTTTAAGTGATTTTGTAACAAAGGGCAAATTACAACTGAAATCCTGACATGAAGACTTAAATGATGCAATAATGGTCCCAGGATTACTGCAATAAACACTTGAACACATTGCTATAAGCACTATGATGAGTTTTGCGAGAGATGTCAACATTGTACGTCGCCTGTTTTAGTAATCGCTTTTACTTTTTTCTTCTTTTAATATTAAGTTTTTAAGCAACATAGAACATTCTGCTTTGTTTTCTGTGCAATTACAATTGTTTCTGGTAAATATTAAAGGTCTGTGGAACATTTTGTGATGAAATTTTCAAGATTTTTGTTTGTTTTCGTATGCTATTAACGGATGTTTGTCGTTATAAAGCTATTCAAATATGCGACATAATTTGTATTGATTTAATGCTAAACGGTTCTGTGTAGCAAATAACCGATTTATGCTATAAACCGACATGCAATAAAGTGGATTCGACTGTAGTAATAATCAGATATGTTACCTAAAGAGGGAGATGGACAGTAAAAACACTAAGATTGGGGGGTGGGTTTGTGGGCAGGATATTCATATAAATTACAAAATAGACTTAAATGCAGTATTTGACAACTTTCACTAGCTGTCGGACATGGCAATATTAGTTATTTACTGGTTCAACATTGAATATCACTATGATAGATTTGACTATAATATCACCTCATGGCTATATGACATAAATGTTGAGGGTTTTTTAATTACACTATTTTGTACAAACACAGTAATATTTAGTTATATTAAATTAGAAACATCTTAGTCTGAAAAGAACATTTTAAGTAGCAATTTTATATTGAAAGTTTTTTCAATCTTCTGAAAATGGAGCCCAGTTTATTGTTATTGCAGGTATATGCAATGTGATGTCTTTCACCCCCCCCCCCCCCCCCCCCCACAACCCACCCCCACCAAACCTATTATTACTGAATTCTTTACCTCACTGGAAAAATAAGTTGTCTACTTACGGTACCTGAATTAATCCATGTCAAAATAGTTCTGAGTTTCATATTTCATTGTTTGTCCTGAGTTCACATCTGTCTACAAAATGTGTGGCAGGCTGCTATAGTAATTCCCAATCATATTGCTACCAAAATTTGAGAAACCTATAAAATAAACACAAGATAGACTTCACTATAATCCCTGAGATTGCATTTCCTATTTATCACTAATATCAGTAATATTCAGGTATTATTTTATTGCATGGCTTCTTAGAAAAAGTTACATGCACATGTAAAATACATATGTACAATGTACTACATGTAGATGCGATTTAGTTTTTTCCATTGTGAACTCGTACTATGTACATGTAGATATGTAAAATGTTATTAATTATTATATCATGTATACTATAACTTCTAATATAGGTTTTGTTGGTTTTTATTTTTATATTAGATATTTCAGTTTTTAGTTATTTGAAGTCAGAACTGACAAGAGGGTATATGCTTGAACGTGATGAGTTTAAGTATGCGGAGCGAAGAGAAAGGGTTTACACTTTTATGAAAACACCACGAGAACTTGAAAAGGTATTTAATTTGAATCTATTTGTATGGTTTTTAAAGTGTTCAAACATGCTGGTCCTGGTATGTACCTACATGTACATGTACCTCAGCTATCTGTTCAGAAGAGGGGACAATATTTATATTTATAGGCCCTGTGCTTTGAAATATGTAGGCAAGTGAAAAATCAGCTTAACTACATCATACATGTAGATAAACATATTATGGAATAGGCAAGCTGTTTTTTCTCTTCATTTTTAAAGGACATAGGAACATGAAATAGTTGACAAAATTATTTTGTTTTTATCTTGATAACACATTTCTGTAGGTTTGTATTTCTTTTGCATACTTTGTTAAATGTATCACATATAAAAAAAACATTTATTTGGCTGACAGCAGGTGAGCGATTGCCCACCTTCAGGGCTTAAAGGAAGGGACAATTAAGGCATTTGGCCTGATATGCATATTCAACGATATATAATGCACATTATTGCTTAATATCAACAAGTATAATCTTATAGTTAATTAATAAAACGGTTAAATGTGACGGCTATTATATATAACGGACACAGCCATTTTGTACCATCTCAGTGAGTACGCCCTCTGGCGAGCTGGTGGTTACGTAATATTTACTTAACGCGTAACGTCAGGAATGAGCCTTAGAACTAGAGAAACACAATCTGCCTGGTTTTTGCGGGATGATAAATAGTCATACATTGCAATGTTCTGTAATAATATACACCCCAGTAAGCCAGCAATAAGTAATCCAGCACTATATATTATTTTTTTCAATACAAAATAAAATACCATTGTCAAAGTAGCTACACAACAGGTCGAAATAATTAACAATGTCCATACATTAACCTACGTGCTGAAATGATACACGGAGTGTTTTCTTAGTTAATTGGTCTATGCTGTTAGTTGCTTTTACCTGTGATTCCTGATTTGCAGGTGTGTATTTGATTGGTAACCAGACGAGCCAATTAATTGACGCTATCTAGACACAAAAATACATACCAGTATTGTAGAATATTACCTGTCGTCCCTGAAATGGTAATGGACATGGTTTATTACTGTAAATAGTTCTGTAAAACTATTGATTAAGGAGACTTTTTCATCTAAAACCACAGAACTGACCAATTATGTAGTCCCAAATAAAAAATTATCACTTGGGTATCGTGGGTTGTCGTTTTTTCTCCAACGTAGCATATCAATAGGCCTAATAGTGTACATTTTTCCTTTGGATTATTTAGCAGAGTAAAATACTATAACCCCATTTTGTTCCGTTAATGCAACTTGAAATATACTTAGTTAAATAGTTTATTATATTATTACGTCATTTATGCTGTTTTACAAGTCAGGTTGATAAAAGAGAAGCGCCTTGTCGAAAATTACTGTTTTTGTTTACACTGTACATACAGGAGATGGTCAGGAACTGACGTCACTTCGCCTCAAGCTATCCCACCGGATGTCACAAAAACGAAACAAAATGGCTGCCCCCAGTTAGCAGAAATAATCATGGTTTTTTATTAACTCTAACATTACGCGTTTTTCATTTGCTAAAGTGTCAGTATGTGTTGGTAGTCCGGGTATGCATCTTTCCAACACATAAGGCTCTTGTTTGAGTTGACCTTACCTTTAATCTTAAAATAATTTTGATTTAGCCAGTTTTATGATATATGTAGAGTTTTATTAGTCAAAGACTAAATGTTATAGCCACTTTATATAAAAATTAACAACTGGCTAATTTGGCAATGTACAGAGTGAGCCCTTCACCTTGAAACACGAGGGATGTGTTAGTGAGAGAGAAATCGGTGTATTTTGATACACCTCTCCAGAGAGCCATTACCATAATGACCTCATTGACCTGGGTTAGAGCCGGTACTGTTTCTGACAATAATAATAATAATGATTATGTACATGTACTCAGGGCTTTTAGATTATGGTAGCCCCACCTCCCATGGCTAGTGATATTCAATGTTGTGCTAGTAAATAACTACTATCATCATGCCCGACGACTAGTGAAAAACAACGAAGTTGTCAAATGCTGTATTTAAATGTATTTGTAAATATGAATATTCTGCCCCCCCCCCCCCCCCCCCCCCCCCCCCCCCCCCCTCCCAATCAAAGGGGTTTTAAGCTCTATCTCCTTATGGGGACATTTCTGATTGTTCCTATTAGTAAAATTGTATTTACTAAATTTTTTAAATCACTGATCCAATGTCTAGTGGATTTTGATTAAAATTCTAGAAAACCAGGGCCTGTGCTTATAAAACTTAAAGTCTAGACTTTAAGGTTTATAAGCACTGGGCCAGGTAGTGATTCTGACATTTTGAATCGGTAGTAATGGTAGTTTTAGAATATTATGTAAATTTAAGCTTTGTTTTTCTTTTTTGTCATTACAGTTCTGCACTTATGGTTTCTTCCTATGCTTAGATGCCTTTTTATTCATCTTCACTTTGATGCCAGTTCGTATCCTGATTGCAATTGTCCGACTTTTTACTCACCCATGTGGACTCTTTTCCTCCAGGTATTTTTCAGTTTTAACTTTGTTAATTACTACAGAATTGTTGCCATTCATTGAAAATGTGTAAATGTTATAATTTTGCTTGATAATTTTACTAACAAAAAAAAGAAAAGATCATGCATGTAAAAGAGTAATAGAAAATTAAACAAGTCAGCAAAGATAGTAAAAACAGATTACATTATTTATTACTTGACCTTTAACATTTACAGTGAAACCTCACAAAACCGGACCCTCTGTAAACCGGAATTCTCTCAAGACCGGACATTTTTCGCTGCCCCTTTTTAAATATCTGTACAGAAGAGACTTTTGACTTGGTCCCGAGGGTGTCCGGTTTAGAGGAGTTACACTGTATATACATAGAAGTGAGGAGTGTCAATCCTTTATATGTACTGTAGATACTGAAATTAATGGTCCCGAGGGTGTCCGGTTTAGAGGAGTTACACTGTATATACATAGAAGTGAGGAGTGTCAATCCTTTATATGTACTGTAGATACTGAAATTAATGGTCCCGAGGGTGTCCGGTTTAGAGGAGTTACACTGTATATACATAGAAGTGAGGAGTGTCAATCCTTTATATGTACTGTAGATACTGAAATTAATGGTCCCGAGGGTGTCCGGTTTAGAGGAGTTACACTGTATATACATAGAAGTGAGGAGTGTCAATCCTTTATATGTACTGTAGATACTGAAATTAATGGTCCCGAGGGTGTCCGGTTTAGAGGAGTTACACTGTATATACATAGAAGTGAGGAGTGTCAATCCTTTATATGTACTGTAGATACTGAAATTAATGGTCCCGAGGGTGTCCGGTTTAGAGGAGTTACACTGTATATACATAGAAGTGAGGAGTGTCAATCCTTTATATGTACTGTAGATACTGAAATTAATGGTCCCGAGGGTGTCCGGTTTAGAGGAGTTACACTGTATATACATAGAAGTGAGGAGTGTCAATCTTTTATATGTACTGTAGATACTGAAATTAATGGTCCCGAGGGTGTCCGGTTTAGAGGAGTTACACTGTATATACATAGAAGTGAGGAGTGTCAATCCTTTATATGTACTGTAGATACTGAAATTAATGGTCCCGAGGGTGTCCGGTTTAGAGGAGTTACACTGTATATACATAGAAGTGAGGAGTGTCAATCCTTTATATGTACTGTAGATACTGAAATTAATGGTCCCCGAGGGTGTCCGGTTTAGAGGAGTTACACTGTATATACATAGAAGTGAGGAGTGTCAATCTTTTATATGTACTGTAGATACTGAAATTAATGGTCCCGAGGGTGTCCGGTTTAGAGGACTTACACTGTATATACATAGAAGTGAGGAGTGTCAATCCTTTATATGTACTGTAGATACTGAAATTAATGGTCCCGAGGGTGTCCGGTTTAGAGGAGTTACACTGTATATACATAGAAGTGAGGAGTGTCAATCCTTTATATGTACTGTAGATACTGAAATTAATGGTCCCGAGGGTGTCCGGTTTAGAGGAGTTACACTGTATATACATAGAAGTGAGGAGTGTCAATCCTTTATATGTACTGTAGATACTGAAATTAATGGTCCCGAGGGTGTCCGGTTTAGAGGAGTTACACTGTATATACATAGAAGTGAGGAGTGTCAATCCTTTATATGTACTGTAGATACTGAAATTAATGGTCCCGAGGGTGTCCGGTTTAGAGGAGTTACACTGTATATACATAGAAGTGAGGAGTGTCAATCTTTTATATGTACTGTAGATACTGAAATTAATGGTCCCGAGGGTGTCCGTTTTAGAGGAGTTACACTGTATATACATAGAAGTGAGGAGTGTCCAATCCTTTATATGTACTGTAGATACTGAAATTAATGGTCCCAGGGTGTCCGGTTTAGAGGAGTTACACTGTATATACATAGAAGTGAGGAGTGTCAATCCTTTATATGTACTGTAGATACTGAAATTAATGGTCCCGAGGGTGTCCGGTTTAGAGGAGTTACACTGTATATACATAGAAGTGAGGAGTGTCAATCTTTTATATGTACTGTAGATACTGAAATTAATGGTCCCGAGGGTGTCCGGTTTAGAGGAGTTACACTGTATATACATAGAAGTGAGGAGTGTCAATCCTTTATATGTACTGTAGATACTGAAATTAATGGTCCCGAGGGTGTCCGGTTTAGAGGAGTTACACTGTATATACATAGAAGTGAGGAGTGTCAATCCTTTATATGTACTGTAGATACTGAAATTAATGGTCCCGAGGGTGTCCGGTTTAGAGGAGTTACACTGTATATACATAGAAGTGAGGAGTGTCAATCCTTTATATGTACTGTAGATACTGAAATTAATGGTCCCGAGGGTGTCCGGTTTAGAGGAGTTACACTGTATATACATAGAAGTGAGGAGTGTCAATCCTTTATATGTACTGTAGATACTGAAATTAATGGTCCCGAGGGTGTCCGGTTTAGAGGAGTTACACTGTATATACATAGAAGTGAGGAGTGTCAATCTTTTATATGTACTGTAGATACTGAAATTAATGGTCCCGAGGGTGTCCGGTTTAGAGGAGTTTCACTGTATATACATAGAAGTGAGGAGTGTCAATCCTTTATATGTACTGTAGATACTGAAATTAATGGTCCCGAGGGTGTCCGGTTTAGAGGAGTTACACTGTATATACATAGAAGTGAGGAGTGTCAATCCTTTATATGTACTGTAGATACTGAAATTAATGGTCCCGAGGGTGTCCGGTTTAGAGGAGTTACACTGTATATACATAGAAGTGAGGAGTGTCAATCCTTTATATGTACTGTAGATACTGAAATTAATGGTCCCGAGGGTGTCCGGTTTAGAGGAGTTACACTGTATATACATAGAAGTGAGGAGTGTCAATCCTTTATATGTACTGTAGATACTGAAATTAATGGTCCCGAGGGTGTCCGGTTTAGAGGAGTTACACTGTATATACATAGAAGTGAGGAGTGTCAATCCTTTATATACTCTTCAAAAAAAGAAACGCAAAAGGGTACAAATGGGTTATAACTCCGATTTTATGTTTCCTACCGGTTCATGCTTTGTGAATATAAGGTCATTGCATGTCCCAAACACATTCCCACGGTTACATTCGATAAAACGCAGCTACTGTACAATAAAGTTCCAAAATGTGAATATTCGCAAAAACGCAGCCACGTGCAAACCATGTCACCACTGCACGTGCGTTGTCTGCACGTGCAACATGAACACCGACAGTATAAAAGTGCAGGGTGTTCGCTTGCCTGGCCTCTGTATCTGGCCGACAGTTGACAATCCAGGACATGCTACGTCTCAGTGAACCGCAGAGAAACAATGCCATCGGCCGACTAGACGCAGGCGAATCCAGAACGGCCGTTGCCAGGGCATTCCATGTGTCCCCAAGCACCATCTCCAGACTGTGGGACCGTTACCAGCAACATGGACCAACACGTGACCTCCCTAGATCCGGTCGACCACGGGTCACTACCCCCGGGCAGGACCGCTACATCCGGGTACGCCACCTTCGGGAACGATTGACTACTGCCACCTCCACAGCCGCAGCAATACCAGGTTTGCGCAGGATATCCGACCAGACCGTACGGAACCGCCTACGTGAGGTAGGAATTCGTGCCAGACGTCCAGTTCGAGGTGTCATCTTAACACCACAACACCGTCGACTCCGACTGCAGTGGTGCCAGATTCATCGACAATGGCCTCAACTGCGATGGAGACAGGTGTGGTTCAGTGACGAGTCCCGATTTCTGCTCCGACGTCATGATGGAAGATGTCGCGTGTATAGGCGTCGTGGTGAACGTTATGCGGCAAACTGCATGCAGGAAGTGGACAGATTCGGCGGGGGTAGTGTCATGGTGTGGGCAGCCATCTCACACACTGGCAGAACTGACCTGGTCCACGTGCAGGGCAACCTGAATGCACAGGGCTACAATGACCAGATCCTCCGGCCACACATCGTTCCAGTTATGGCCAACGCCAACGCAGTGTTCCAACATGACAACGCCAGGCCTCACACAGCACGTCTCACAACGGCTTTCCTACAGAACAACAACATTAATGTCCTTCCTTGGCCATCGATATCACCGGATTTGAACCCAATTGAGCATCTATGGGACGAGTTGGACCGACGCCTCCGACAGCGACAACCACAGCCCCAGACCCTGCCCGAGCTGGCAGCAGCCTTGCAGGCCGAGTGGGCCACCATCCCCCGGGACGTCATCCGTACTCTGGTTGCTTCAATGGGCAGGCGGTGCCAGGCAGTTGTCAACACACGCGGAGGCCACACCCGGTATTGGCTCCAGATGACCTTGACCTCGGTGGTGTGTCCTATCACTTACTCACAATGGACTAGAGTGAATTGTGAACAATCCTGCAACATTTGGTAATTATCGGACTCACCATTCAATAATTAAATCAATTCTCCAAATGTTACGACAATGTGGTTTTGCGTTTCTTCTTTTGAAGAGTATATGTACTGTAGATACTGAAATTAATGGTCCCGAGGGTGTCCGGTTTAGAGGAGTTACACTGTATATACATAGAAGTGAGGAGTGTCAATCCTTTATATGTACTGTAGATACTGAAATTAATGGTCCCGAGGGTGTCCGGTTTAGAGGAGTTACACTGTATATACATAGAAGTGAGGAGTGTCAATCCTTTATATGTACTGTAGATACTGAAATTAATGGTCCCGAGGGTGTCCGGTTTAGAGGAGTTACACTGTATATACATAGAAGTGAGGAGTGTCAATCCTTTATATGTACTGTAGATACTGAAATTAATGCAAGTGACGGTGGTCTGACTAAATGCGACATGAAATTAATGCGAGTGGCCTCCCTTTGAAATATTACTTCTGTGTACTTTTTGATTAAATCCCGAGTTAAAGGCATCTTCAATGAGATCAACTCACTAACATGTCTATGTACATGTTAACTAACTTGTTTAGTCCCTAATGTTTTTGGTGTGATCAACTCGAAGCATATTTTTGCTATAATTTATGTAACGTGTATAGTTACAAAAATCAGCAAACAGTAAAAACAAAGAAACGGTCAACCTCAGGATTAGCGTGCTAAAACCCATTCACACACGATGAATCGTGTCGGCTTTTGAAAGGGTTTCCAAAGACCCTGCAATCATTGCACATTGCTGGCATCTTGCTGGACTATTGGACAATTAGTCTGTCTCGCCTACAATGCATTGTTTTATAAATATATTAGAATTTTAATCTTTGTTTTTTTTTATTTTTCAATAATAACGTCTGACACAAAGACAAAACCATAGAAATAAATGCGTCATATTATTAATGCGAGTAACACTAACTCGTGTTTTTTACATTAATATTATGATCACATTTATTTCAGAATCTACAGTATTTGTGCTGAACATGGATATGTGGTCTTTTAGAACCTATTTTTTTTTTTTTAAATTAATAGTTGAAATATTTATATCAGCATATACGTCTACTTTTTTCATGATTTACTAATCTTATCTGACACCCAAAAGCTAACCGACGCCATATAACTGTAAATAAAATGTGTTGAGTGCGTCGTTAAATAAAACATTTCCTTCCTTCCTTCCCAAACGCAGAAGTGAGTTTTTTTTATTATGCTGGAGTGTTATTAATGACTTGTCTGTGAACTCCTTTCAGTTCTCGTCGTTACCTTGAGTCTGCTCACATCTGTGATCTTCTGAAAGGCATAATATTGTTTGTTGTGTGTTTGATCCTCGATCACATTGACACGTCAATGATGTACCATCTGGTGCGGGGCCAGTCCGTCATCAAACTCTACGTCTTCTACAACATGCTTGATGTAAGTGTAGTCATTCCCACGGGGAATTTACTACAGGGTAATTATTTCCGAGCCAATTGTTTTCTAAATTGCACACAAATTTTTTTTTTTTTTTTTCCAAAACACTTTTAGTTTTTTTCTTTATGTCACACCAAAATTAAATTATTTACTTCTTTTTTTTCTGTACAAGGGTGGGACGGACTATAGCTATTGGTGGGTTATGACTCTTTTTATGGAATCATGTTGCTTCATATGCTCTGGGGGCGGGGTGTAGCCCAGTGGTACAAGGGTGGGACGGACTATGGCTATTGGTGGGTTATGACTCTTTATGGAATCATGTTGCTTCATATGCTCTGGGGGCGGGGTGTAGCCCAGTGGTACACGGGTGGGACGGACTATAGCTATTGGTGGGTTATGACTCTTTTTATGGAATCATGCTGCTTCTTGTGCTCTGGGGGCGGGATGTAGCCCAGTGGTACAAGGGTGGGACGGACTATAGCTATTGCTGGGTTATGACTCTTTTTATGGAATCATGTTGCTTCATGTGCTCTGGGGGCGGGATGTAGCCCAGTGGTACAAGGGTGGGACGGACTATAGCTATTGGTGGGTTATGACTCTTTTTATGGAATCATGTTGCTTCATATGCTCTGGGGGCGGGGTGTAGCCCAGTGGTACAAGGGTGGGACGGACTATAGCTATTGGTGGGTTATGACTCTTTTTATGGAATCATGTTGCTTCATGTGCTCTGGGGGCGGGGTGTAGCCCAGTGGTACAAGGGTGGGACGGACTATAGCTATTGGTGGGTTATGACTCTTTTTATGGAATCATGTTGCTTCATGTGCTCTGGGGGCGGGGTGTAGCCCAGTGGTACAAGGGTGGGACGGACTATAGCTATTGGTGGGTTATGACTCTTTTTATGGAATCATGTTGCTTCATATGCTCTGGGGGCGGGGTGTAGCCCAGTGGTACAAGGGTGGGATGGACTATAGCTATTGGTGGGTTATGACTCTTTTTATGGAATCATGTTGCTTCATATGCTCTGGGGGCGGGGTGTAGCCCAGTGGTACAAGGGTGGGACGGACTATAGCTATTGGCGGGTTATGACTCTTTTTATGGAATCATGTTGCTTCATATGCTCTGGGGGCAGGGTGTAGCCCAGTGGTACAAGGGTGGGACGGACTATAGCTATTGCTGGGTTATGACTCTTTTTATGGAATCATGTTGCTTCATGTGCTCTGGGGGCGGGATGTAGCCCAGTGGTACAAGGGTGGGACGGACTATAGCTATTGGTGGGTTATGACTCTTTTTATGGAATCATGTTGCTTCATATGCTCTGGGGGCGGGGTGTAGCCCAGTGGTACAAGGGTGGGACGGACTATAGCTATTGGTGGGTTATGACTCTTTTTATGGAATCATGTTGCTTCATGTGCTCTGGGGGCGGGGTGTAGCCCAGTGGTACAAGGGTGGGACGGACTATAGCTATTGGTGGGTTATGACTCTTTTTATGGAATCATGTTGCTTCATGTGCTCTGGGGGCGGGGTGTAGCCCAGTGGTACAAGGGTGGGACGGACTATAGCTATTGGTGGGTTATGACTCTTTTTATGGAATCATGTTGCTTCATATGCTCTGGGGGCGGGGTGTAGCCCAGTGGTACAAGGGTGGGATGGACTATAGCTATTGGTGGGTTATGACTCTTTTTATGGAATCATGTTGCTTCATATGCTCTGGGGGCGGGGTGTAGCCCAGTGGTACAAGGGTGGGACGGACTATAGCTATTGGTGGGTTATGACTCTTTTTATGGAATCATGTTGCTTCATATGCTCTGGGGGCAGGGTGTAGCCCAGTGGTACAAGGGTGGGACGGACTATAGCTATTGGTGGTTATGACTCTTTTTATGGAATCATGTGCATGTGCTCTGGGGGCGGGATGTAGCCCAGTGGTACAAGGGTGGGACGGACTATAGCTATTGGTGGGTTATGACTCTTTTTATGGAATCATGTTGCTTCATATGCTCTGGGGGCGGGGTGTAGCCCAGTGGTACAAGGGTGGGACGGACTATAGCTATTGGTGGGTTATGACTCTTTTTTATGGAATCATGTTGCTTCATGTGCTCTGGGGGCGGGGTGTAGCCCAGTGGTACAAGGGTGGGACGGACTATAGCTATTGGTGGGTTATGACTCTTTTTATGGAATCATGTTGCTTCATCTGCTCTGGGGGCGGGGTGTAGCCCAGTGGTACAAGGGTGGGACGGACTATGGCTATTGGTGGGTTATCACTCTTTTTATGGAATCATGTTGCTTCATATGCTCTGGGGGCAGGGTGTAGCCCAGTGGTACAAGGGTGGGACGGACTATAGCTATTGGTGGTTATGACTCTTTTTATGGAATCATGTTGCTTCATGTGCTCTGGGGGCGGGATGTAGCCCAGTGGTACAAGGGTGGGACGGACTATAGCTATTGGTGGGTTATGACTCTTTTTATGGAATCATGTGCTCTGGGGGCGGGGTGTAGCCCAGTGGTACAAGGGTGGGATCGACTATAGCTATTGGTGGGTTATGACTCTTTTTATGGAATCATGTTGCTTCATATGCTCTGGGGGCGGGATGTAGCCCAGTGGTACAAGGGTGGGACGGACTATAGCTATTGGTGGGTTATGACTCTTTTTATGGAATCATGTTGCTTCATGTGCTCTGGGGGCGGGGTGTAGCCCAGTGGTACAAGGGTGGGACGGACTATAGCTATTGGTGGGTTATGACTCTTTTTATGGAATCATGTTGCTTCATGTGCTCTGGGGGCGGGGTGTAGCCCAGTGGTACAAGGGTGGGGCGGGGTGTAGCCCAGTGGTACAAGGGTGGGACGGACTATAGCTATTGGTGGGTTATGACTCTTTTTATGGAATCATGTTGTTTCATGTGCTCTGGGGGCGGGGTGTAGCCCAGTGGTACAAGGGTGGGACGGACTATAGCTATTGGTGGGTTATGACTCTTTTTATGGAATCATGTTGCTTCATATGCTCTGGGGGCGGGGTGTAGCCCAGTGGTACAAGGGTGGGACGGACTATAGCTATTGGTGGGTTATGACTCTTTTTATGGAATCATGTTGCTTCATATGCTCTGGGGGCGGGGTGTAGCCCAGTGGTACAAGGGTGGGACGGACTATAGCTATTGGTGGGTTATGACTCTTTTTATGGAATCTTGTTGCTTCATATGCTCTGGGGGCGGGGTGTAGCCCAGTGGTACAAGGGTGGGACGGACTATAGCTATTGGTGGGTTATGACTCTTTTTATGGAATCATGTTGCTTCATATGCTCTGGGGGCGGGGTGTAGCCCAGTGGTAAAGTGTTCGCTTGATGCATGGTTGGTCTGGGGTTGATACTCGTCGTAGGACCGGCCTCGGTGGCGTCGTGGCAGGCCATCGGTCTACAGGCTGGTAGGTACTGGGTTCGGATCCCAGTCGAGGCATGGAATTTTTAATCCAGATACCGACTCCAAACCCTGAGTGAGTGCTCCGCAAGGCTCAATGGGTAGGTGTAAACCACTTGCACCGACCAGTGATCCATAACTGGTTCAACAAAGGCCATGGTTTGTGTTATCCTGCCTGTGGGAAGCGCAAATAAAAGATCCCTTGCTGCCTGTCGTAAAAAGAGTAGCCTATGTGGCGACAGCGGGTTTCGTCTAAAAAAATCTGTGTGGTCCTTAACCATATGTCTGACGCCATATAACCGTAAATAAAATGTGTTGAGTGCGTTGTTAAATAAAACACTTCTTTCTTTCATCGGTGGGCCCATTGGGCTGTTTCTCATCCCAGCCAGTGCACCACGACTGGTATATCAAAGGCCGTGGTATGTGCTATCCAGTCTGTGGGATGGTGTATATAAAAGATTCCTCACTACTAATGGAAAAATATAGTGTGTTTCCTCTCTATGACTGTGTCAAAATGACGACATCCAATAGCCGATGATTAATAAGTCATTGTAAACTGATGGCGAGTGTGTTCTGTATTGTGATTGGTTAATTACATTCTTTTTCCGGGATCAAATAGACAATAACACCCGGAAAGCTAATGACGTCATTAGAAAGTAACGTCATTAGCAATTGGAACAGGCAAAGTTGATGGTTCAAGGGTTTTTCAAGAAATACAAAATATACAGTTAGTTCTGTACAAAAACTATCCAGTTTACAATGGACATACCCATAATGAGTTTTTATATTTGTGGGTGTTATTGTCTATTTCATAATTTGATGCCCGCAAATGTTTCATTTTTGACATTTGTGGGATCGAATAGACAATAACACCCGCAAATCTAAAAACTCCATATGGTTATCTCCTGATTAAACCATTAAAACTGTTAATTAAACCAATATTCTTAAAGTGTAAGCTAAGTAAAAATTAGTGCAATAACGTACTCGTGGTACGCATGGTTACTGCAGACTTTCCATGCCCTGGAAAACTACTTAAGTGTGATTGTAATGAAAACTGAGGTATATTATAAGAATAGATTTGCTAGTTGTTAATCAATTTTCCAGGTGTGTGACCGGCTGTTCTCTGGATTTGGCCAGGACATCTTGGATTCCCTGTTTTGGACAGCTACTGAACCCCGGGGCAAGAAGCGAGAACACGTAGGAGTGGTTCCACATCTTCTCCTGGCCATCGTCTACGTCAGTATCCTTACACGATTCACATAGAACATGTCAGCTTGAGTTAATGACAACTACAATCGGTTAATTTGTGTTATGGGTATGGAAAATGGTGAATACCCAAAAGATGTATCTGTAATCAGTACCAACAGTTTGATCATTGTATGCATTTAATTTTTGTGACTATGTGTACACAAATGTGACCCACTTACATGTATGTTATCTTCACATGGTTAAGATAATTGAATTTAATTACCATATGTTTTTAATGTGCCACAGTCAGGTGCTATTTTGACAACAGATAAATTTTAATACACAAGAGTCATACATTGTATGTGTTTTGGATTTGGCGGCTGATTTTGTTGTTGTTAAAGTGTGTTTTAAAACTGCCAGATTCATTTTTACTTTGTATAAAGCAATGAATATATAATATATACCCGGGGCGGTTCTCCGTGTTGCCAAATTCTAAACTGAAAAGTGATTTTATAGGGTTTTTCTGTTTTGCATTGGTGCACAGACCTGTTTTAACATTTTTGTTTTATTATTTTATTTTTATTTTATTATTTTTATCCCACTGCCCCCTGACCTTTCTCTTTGAATTTCATCTGAATTTGTCCCGGTCTGGCAGCTCCTATTTTTCAACTTCTTTTACTGTCCACCTCCACATCCCAGTCCTTGTTTCTCCAACTGTGACAGGTGTTTTTCTTTTGTGGTTAGTTTTATTTGTTTATTTATTTTAAAAAAACCATTCATTGAAAAATATTCCTATCTGAAATTGTATTCTGTTATATTCTTAACCGTGAACAGTTATCCACACACTGTTAATCTTATCTCAAGCGACAGTGTTGAATGTGGCATTCAATTCTCATAACAAGTCCTTGCTGACCATCATGATGTCTAACAACGTAAGTAGGCCACATTTCTTACCTTTGATTTGTCTGCTCTGTTTTCTGTAGGGGCGGGATTTAGCTCTGTCGGCGCCTGCCTGAGATGGCTGGGTTGTAGGATCAAACCCTCTCAGCAGAAACACTTTTCTTTTCATCAAAACATGTGCCCCGTGACTAGTATATCAAAGACTGTGGTATGTGTTTTCCTGTTTGTGGGAAAGTGCATATAAAAGATCCCTTGCTGTGTGATAGCAAAAAATCTCATACAGTGTTGTCTTGAAAGGATATGTAAGAATTAATATTATAAGCTGGTCTGAATTTTGTGCATATAAAAGGGATTTTGCTGTTCCTCTGAACACTATGGGTCAGAATTATCAAATGTTTGACATCTAATTGCCAATGATTAATTAATCAATGTGCTCTAGTAGTGTCATTATACAAAACAAACTTTAATTTATTAGCTTGTTTTCTATAATTAAGATAATGTAATAGTAACCGACCTCAGTGGTGTCGTGGTTAGGCCATCAAATATAAGATTGGTAGGTACAGGATTAACAGCCTGGTACCGGCTCCCACCCAAAGCGTGTTTCACGACTCATTGGGTAGGTATAAGACCACTACACCCTCTTCTCTCACTAACCACTCACAACTAATCCACTGTCTTGGACAGACAGCCAAGATAGACGAGGTGTGACCAGGACAGCATGCTTGAACCTTAATTTGATAAAAGCATGAAAATAAGTTGAAATCAATGTACATGTAGTAGTGAATGGCATAAAGAAGGGCCCTTGTTGTAGGCCTCAGTGCCCTGAACAGTATTTGGCATCTTTCTAATTGGCCATCTTACTCGAAAAGGGGTGGGACGTAGCTCAGTGGTACAGCGCTCGCTTGATGCACGATCGATCGTTGGTGGGCCCATTGGGCTATTTCTCGTTCCAGCCAGTTCACCACGACTTGTATATCAAAGGCCATGGTATGTGTTATCCTGTCTGTGGGATGGTGCATATAAAAGATCCCTTGCTGCTAATCGAAAAGAGTAGTTCATGAAGTGGCAGCAGTGGGTTTCCTCTCTTTATATCTGTGTGGTCCTTAACCATATGTTTGACACCATATAACTGTAAATAAAATGTGTTGGGTGCATCATTAAAGGTAGACTAAACTCCAACAAGAGCCTTATGTGTTGGAACGGTGCATACCCGGACCACCAACACATACTGACACTTTAACAGATGAAAAACACGTAATTTTAGAGTTCATAAACAAACATGATTATTCCTGCTAACTGGGGCAGTCATTTTGTTTTCTTTTTGTGACGTCCGGTGGTATAGCTTGGGGCGAAGTTACGTCAGCTCCGTCCAACTTCTCTATGCACAATATAAACAAATGCTCAAATTTACGACAAGGCATATAGTATAGTATAGTATAGTATAGTATAGTAATTTGTCAAATTCAAGGCCTGATAAAGGGCTAGCTCTGAGTCGACAGAAAATTACGCCAAATTATCTTATAAACTTAAAAAATTGCACAACACCAGATATTTTCTATCAAAATATCAATTATTTAATGAAACAATTTTGTCATATTAAAATAAAATTCACCCGTTATTTTTTAAATTCACTATTGGCGAGGGCCAGAGCTAGCCCTGCTTTATAGGAATAAAAGAAGGACTGTTGGGAGAGAGATAAAATAGGGAGGAGGGTGTTTATTTATTAAAACACAAAGTACACAGCACCTTGTATAATACTATTGTTCACTAATATTGGGTCATTTATATGGAAAGAAATCTATTGCCAGTATTACAATGTCGTGATTGTGTCTTTTCAGTTTGTTGAAATTAAGGGCAGTCTTTTCAAGAGGGTAGACAAGAATAACTTGTTTCAGATTTCCTGCAGTGATGTCAAAGAGAGATTCCACTACGCAATTCTTTTGTCAGTGGTCTTTGTCCGAAACATGGCTGAATTTTCGTGGAATCTAGGTAATTGTTTAAATTATGTTCTAAAATAGGGAACCTGTGAATTAACAGAAAATATATTAGTCTCCAACTTTTTGTTTTAAATTTCCTTTTGAATTTTTATATTGATCTTCATAATCAATTCCAAGGCCAACCCAGGAAATGTTTTAGGGAGGGGACCAAGGACAAAAGGGAACATTGACCAACTGCCTAAAGAGGGCACTTCAATGAAAATTGTGAATGAATTGTTATAAAAATATGGTATTTTAAAATTTTCATTGATATATATCCTTTCACACCCAATAGCCAGTGATATTTTGTTATAAAATTCCATCCCCTGCACCCTGCCAAAACAATTTGATGAAAATTTAGCATTTGATTTTTAATTTCCTTATAGCTATTTTTTGTAAAGTTATGATAGTCGCATTGGTAATTATATAATACCCAAATTTTATTTATTCAAATTAAAATAATTTGTGTCTAAAAATATTTTATCAGCAATCTTACTTTGAATTTAATTTTTTTAGTATAAAAGGTCTGTTTAAAATACATCATGTAATGTTCCATTTTATCAAATCATGTCTTAGTACAAAATGAGGTTATTGGATGGTAATGCATGCAACCAATCAGTGTGTATGGTATTAATTTAGGACTGTTTTCTGACATCTTAAAATATATGAAAAGTGTTTTCCTCATTACAGTTCATGCTATAAAATAAACCCTAACCAGTAATAATTGTTAGGGATAGTTGTACCGTTTTAAAATTATTGTTTGTTACAATTCGGTTTTGTGTTTAGAAACTCTGCATTTTTTAAATTTTATGTCTGTCTGTTGATAATTAGATGTAGATGGGGTTTTTTGTGACATATGTTTTCTCAGTCTCATTTTGTATAATGGATGTGATTACATGATAAAGTATTATTTTCAGATCATATCTGGGTGATTGTTCCCGATGTCATTCTTGTTCTTGGAGCAGAGTTCATTGTGGATTGGATCAAACATGCTTTTATTACCAAATTTAATGAGATTTCTTCTGACGTAAGCAAGATGTTCGTTCCCCTGCTTTAAATGTTCAAAGGAGTTGGGATTTTTCATTGGTGGTTGTTTTTTGTTTTTTGAGTGGGGGGAGGGGAGGGTCCTTCTTTTTTTAGAAATGAAACTGGATAAAATGAAATTATGTCTGTAATTTTGTGTATGTGTGTTGAAAAAAGATCCCAACATATTTTATATGTTATTTTTGGTATTTACTTAGAGTAAATCAGGGTTTTTTTTAAAGTAGTATTGTGCTGGTTAATATGTACACAACACTTTTGATCATTTCACTTAAAGGGAAATAACTCCTGAAGGAAGATTAATATTCCTTCATGGTGATTGATTAACATATGAAGAGTTCAGGTGCAAAACGTGATATATATAAACCATTTTCATTCTTTTTTTTAGTTAAAGCCATTATTGTATGCCAGTAAGGGCTAATCGTAGGCCCGCTGATTTGCCGCAAAACGCGATTGATCCTTATGAAATTGTATTGGGTAAATCCCGTTTTTCAATCAAAATGCGATATACGCCAATTAAAAAAATCACTTTTACTGTAATGAAAAAAAATGAATATATCGTGTTTTGTGCCTAAACTCTTCATATCAGTATTTAAATCATTGAGCAATGCAATATAAATTCATGTATATTCCTGTGGTTTGCAAGGTTTAAGGGCAGTAATTGGTTGCCCTTGTCTTGTAGAGATCTATATATTTCAGAAACACTTCTGATTCTATATTTGTAATTTTCAGGCTTATCAAGATTTCACGGTGAACCTAATTCAGGATATGGCTTCAAGCAGACAAAAGCATGTATGTTATTTGGACTATTAGTAGTTTATCTCTTAATACCATAACACTAGGCAAAACAGTAGATATTAGTAGGGGTATACAGTATAACCACTTGGTCAATGTATTGCCATACATTATAATTATCAGTCATTATTTGCTACACTATTTTGAGGCTGATTACTCTATATGTTTTGTTGTTTCTTTACCTTTTATTCTTATGCTACTTATAGACTGAGTCTCTATTTAATATCCTATACCCCTGAAATCATTTGTAGACTTACACTGACCTCTGATATCCACTACGGACTCTTATTAAGGAGGATCTGTGTTGACGTAATTGTGTTTTTTATTATATAACATTTAGTGAAATATCTTAAAATATCAGTGAAATAAGTGTTATTAGTCACTCAGTGACGATAACACATTTTAGAGTGAAAATTTCACTCTAAAATGTGTTATCATCACTGTAAAAAGTGTTATTCTTACTGTAAGAAAGCCGGAACTATTTTGCTACTGGCATTTTAAAAATAAAGGTAAATTGCCAAAAGTTACATAATTTAAATAAAAACTTTCATGTTTTTTTTTGTCGCGCAAGCACGACTCGTGAGATATGATTGCAAACTTCACTCGATGAGATATAAATCATATTTGACAAAAAAACTTGAAATATCCTCTATGCATTGCAGGCATTCACTGACCTGGGAGACCAAGTGTCCAGGAGAATGGGTTTCACTCCGATACCACTGGCTTGCCTTCTCATTCGAATCGTTTCCAAGTCCATTAAGATCTCAGGATACCTCGGATTAGCTGTCATGGTGCTTTTGTATTTATGGTCAGTATGTACATTGTTAGGAGAGGCACATTTATGTATTTGATTAACATATTTCTGGCTGGATAAGTTATGAACATTTTGTGGCTGGATAGGTTGTTGTAATAATTGTTATTATATTTATAATATGGAAATACTTCTTGATATGCTCTGTTATTAGATAAAATAGAAATTAAATAACAACAAATTGATACTGTTGTGGGTCAGAGTTTCTAGGGGTTTTGTTGTTTTAAAATTAAAACAATCTTTAGTGTTGTTTTATGTTTATTGTACAGTTTGCTGACCTTCAAGATGATAAACAGCATCATACTCCTGGGTCATGGGTCTCGCGTGTTGGCACGACACAGACAGAAATCTGGGAAAACCAAACCTCTCGAAATCAACTCACAAGTCATTCCCAAGAAGTTTGAAAAAAATACAGCTCCTAAAACTGACCAGGACTCCACATCAGAGACACGCAAACCGACCTCCAGTTCACAGGTTGTCACGGATACCGGCTTAGTTACCAGTAGTCTGGTGACCACCTCTGCCAGTTCTCAGACAGTGATTACCAGGACTAGTCCTTCACATGTTGTAAACAGTTACTGGGAGGCCGAGACGACAGACGCTATGTCCGAAACGCCCAGTGGGTGGTCAGTTTGCTCGCCCTCCGGACATGTGACCATTAGTCAGTGTTCCAGTTCCAGTTCATTAGAGTGCTTTGCTCATGGCTCAGAAATCAACAAGTCCGGAACACAGACTCCCGATTCGGAATATTTTGAATCAACAAGTCAGGATCTTCCTCCCACGGTTGTGTCTGCTGTTGACAAAGATAAGAAAGTTAAATGATGGTCAGTGTTCAACAAATGTTTGAGAAAGTCACTAGCCCTCACATCTTGGCTAGTGGCTAGAGCTCTATGTTATAGAACAGTTGATAATTTCGCCTAGCCCAAACCAAAAATGCACCAGCCGGGATTGAGGGCTAGTGGATGTGTCGAATCCTGATGGTATAAATACTTGTTACTCGTGTTGTTGGTGGTTATGTCAAAGAGCTGAGCTGTCTTGTATCTCCAAGTCCTGTGGTAGTTTTTCTGTTTGTCTGCCTTCATGTAGGCACAGTGGTTGTGTTCATAAGAACACTCTAATCACTGGTCATGAATTAGGAATCAGGGCTCACACTGCAACAAATTTTGGTTTAACCAATTTTCAGATATATAAAGCATTTCCTTGAAAATTATTAAAATGTGGTTAATTTAAGGAATATTTTATTAGCCAAAGACTAAATAATATAGCCACTTTGTATAGAAATTAGCAATTGGCTAATTTGGCAATGACCCGTGTGAGCCCTGAGGAATAACTATCAAATCTATTGAGATGTCGGACTAAGCACAGTTTCAGTTCTGAAATGAAAACAATGTGAGAACTACATGCAATTTTGCCAGTGCCAAACAGTGCCATAACTTTTTATAAATATTTAATTTATGATCTCTGTATGGAGTCGTACGACAATGTTTATTGAGGAAGTGTTGATACATTTTGGTTGATATGTATTTTGTCTATCGGGGTCTACTTTACTAAATTCTCATAGCTTTTATGATCTCGTGGTAAAATGCATAAAGACTTGCAATGGCAGTGTAATGTTGCTCCAGACAGCTTTGTGAATTAGTCCCTAGATATATTAGTGCTAAGATTGATCGACATATTAAAACCTGACATCCAATCGATGCATAGGTGTACAGACTCCCATGTTTGTAGAGGGAGCAGGCTGGCTTTTGCCCGAATTAAAGAAAAATGCCTGAATCTGCTTAACAACTTTTATTCATATTAGCGTTACTACCAAACAGCTATACAGGGTTGCAACGAATCACTACGCATTTTTACATGGATTACTACTAATTTTAGGGTAGAATGATGCAGGCATGACAATCTTCCGCGGATCTGCGGATTTGAAAGCCATTTAGGTTGTTTCCTTTGATCGCGTACTGTCCGCGTTACGCACAGTTCGCAAAGCTTTCAGCTGATTTCATCAAGTGTCATTGTCATGCCTGATGATGGAAATACATGGTAAAAATGTCTCAGGTTACCACATTTTGCCCAAATATCTGTTACATTTTTGCCCGAATTTGACATTTTGTTCCAACACGGTCTCCTATGCTTATGACCGGATGTTCATTATGTTTGGAAGTACGAAACTATTATATAACATGAAGAAACTGTTATTAATAAAGCGACTGACTTACGGTAATTGTTGTCCATGCCCTCATTAATTTTGAGTCTTGTGTTGAGGGATGTTGGTATTAGTAGTCCATTCATTCAAAGATCCCAAAGAATGTGACTTTTTTCAGTACATTAAAACAAATGCCCTTATTATCTGGGATTATAGTATATTATGCATATTAGTATTATTATTACATCCATCTAGTCTGCCTAAAACACTATCTAGTCTGTGATTGATTAGAAATATTCTCCACAAAGATGGCTGGTGTTAATGAACTAATGATTTTGTTATATTTAGCTATTCTTCTGTCTGACATACATGTAACTTTTGATCTGTCTCAAAACATTTTATCTCTTTCATTTGGGAACCAGCCTCGGTGGCGTCGTGGTTAGGTCATCGGTCTACAGGCTGGTAGGTACTGGGTTCGGATCCCAGTCGAGCCATGGGATTTTTAATCCAGATACCTACTCCAAACCCTGAGTGAGTGCTCCGCAAGGCTCAATGGGTAGGTGTAAACCACTTGTACCGACCAGTGATCCATAACTGGTTCAACAAAGGCCATGGTTTGTGCTATCCTGCCTGTGGGAAGCGCAAATAAAAGATCCCTTGCTGCCTGTCATAAAAGAGTAGCCTATGTGGTGACAGCGGGTTTCCTCTAAAAAAACAAAACAGTGTCAGAATGATCATATGTCTGACGTCCAATAGCCGATGATAAGATAAGGAATCAATGTGCTCTAGTGGCGGCGTTAAATAAAACAAGCTTTACTTTACTTTGGGATGTAGCCCACTGGTAAAGGTATAGGATTGAACCCTGTTGGTAGGCCAATTGGGCTATTACAATGTCTTGTTCTAGCCAGTGCACCATGACTAATATATCATAGCCCGTGATATGTACTGTCCTGTCTGTGGGATGGTGCATATAAAAGATACTTTACTACTATGAAAAAATGTAGCGGGTTTCATCTCTAAGACTATTTATATCATAATTACCAAATGTTTTGACATCCAATGGTTAATATTATTAATAATAAATCAATGTGCTCTAGTGGTGTTCAAGAAAAACAAATTTTAAACTCTTTCATTTGAATTTTCCTGTGTCAGTATCATCATTCAAGAGTCATAGCTTTTCTCAAATATTTAGGATATCAGAAGTTTAATTTATTCTGTAATTACTGTGTGTATTGATAAGAGCATTGTCATAGTTAGCTTTCAGACTGTCATCTGTTACATGAAATAGCTACTGCTCAGTTACTAGTGTTTACATGACACACTTTTGATAGCAGTATTACAGTTCTGTAAATGAAACATCACTTGAGAAGTTGTCCTAGTAAACAAAACCTATTGAAGCATTTTTTATGTTTTTAAGGAGACGACAAAAACTGTTTTATTGCAAGCTGATTCAATGTAACAAGTGGCTTTTAAGAACTATAACATGAAGAATAATGCATTTATTTTTTAAGTTACAATTCTTGAGATGCATTTGTTACACTTATGTTTTGTTTGCCTGTTGAAAAATATATTTACATTTGTGAGATGGTATTACATGTATGTTAAAAACTGTAGTTTTTTGTCATCCGTGTTCTCTAACGTTTCTGAAACCAGGATGATGCAGTGGTTGGTTGTTTATAACACATTAAGGACTGCAAACGCATTGCCCACAGCAGGGCAGGAAGATATGAACAGGCAGGCATGGCGGGCGTGCTTTTGAAAATCAAGAATATGTTACCAACCTGGTTATTGAGTTGAAGAATACTGGGTTATGACATTAACGTCTCACAATCTATGTCATTATACATATGGATCTCACAAAACCATGTTTATTCAGACTGACTGTAAGGGCCGAATATACGAAGTTTTGGGGGGGGGGGGGTTACACGCAGGTGATTAAACATTGTAAATGTTTGTAGTTATTTGTAACACCTAAACAGGCTTTGTAAATTCGGCCCTAAATGTTATTATTATAGTATTTTCAGGTCCCACACGTTTTTATATAAAAAGCAACTGTCTGTTGCCATAAGCGTACGGGCTCCTGGACGGAATTCAAATGCTGACAGTAGTCCGAGAACGTGCGGCCATGACAGGCGTGCGCTATAACAGCTTGCTATGAATATGTACATTAAAAGAACTTGGAACTTAAACGTGTATGTTTTCACTGGGTTCAGTGTTTTATGTTTGGATTTGAGGTGGGGGAGGAGGTCAAATCCAGGCCGAACATTGTTCCAATTGTGAAAAACACAAATAAGCATGGGCGGTCCCTAACTGTAATGTGTTAGACCTTTTCTTGCTCAGATGATCATTTGAAAAACTGCACGATAAATGTGCTATCTTAGGCAGTAACAGCTGTCTGTTATATAGCCATCATATTTGATCAGTCACGAGTTATGTTCGTGTATTTTCAATTAAGCACAGATGTTAAGTGTAAACATAACCAAACCAAAAACGTTACGAAAGAAAAAAAAGAAGTTTTATTTAACGACGCACTCAACACATTTTATTTACGGTTATATGGCATCAGACATATGGTTATGGACCACATAGATATTGAGAGAGGAAACCCGCTGTCGCCACTTCATGGACTACTCTTTTCGATTAGCAGCAATGGATCTTTTATATGCACCATCCCACAGACAGGGTGGTACATACCACGGCCTTTGATATACCAGTCGTGGTGCACTGGCTGGAACGAGAAATAACCCAATGGGCACACCGACCGCGCATCGAGCGAGCGCCTTACCACTGGGCTACGTCTCTCCCCGCCCCCGTACACCGATACGAGTGCCTCGTACGAGAATAGCCGATTGGCTGGCACATACCACTTGCCAAGCGCGGGCGGTCCCTTCTCCAACCCAGCCCAACCCTTTCCTGTCATGGACGAAGGAGCCGGCGTAAGTGGAAACCAGCGCCCATGACAGGCGTGCGTTACAACAGCTTGCTCTGAATGTGCACGTTAAGCCCTATGACCTGACCTGACCTGACCTGACCTGACCTGACCGACTTCTCTATTACTAACCACTAAAAAACTGACCACTAACATCATCCTGGACAGACAGCCCAGATAGATGAGGTGTGTGCCCTCGACAGCGTGCTTGAATCTTAAGTGGATATAAGCACGAAAGACAGAGTATAAATGAAATGAATATTAAACCAATGTTCCTTTCCTTTCACCACCCTTCCCAACTCCACTCCTCCCACCCAACCACCCAAGTTACTTACTCACCTCCCCCCCCCCCCCCATCACTAGAAACACATACATACATTCACCCACGCACGTACGCACCGAACAACTAAATACATATTTGATAATATGATATAGTCAGGTACTCCTTTGCAAATATTGGCAACTACGAGAGTTTTGTAGGTATTTATTTGAAGGAGACGCAACTCCGAATTTGGCTATCAACTTATGGTGATATTCTGCATGTCATTCATGATTTCATCATAAGTTTAGTGTGCTTATTAGTAATGTTAAGTCTTGCAGTGATTGTATTATTTTTAAAACGGAATTATTTATACATTTCCATAATACATGTTAAAACAATTTAACGGTGTACATATCTTTCTGCCAAAGAGTTCAAAATGAACGACACATCTGTACAGATACAAAGTTTTCAAAATATTAAATATTGGTAACAATTGTGACTTTTTCAAAAGCGAGCATTCGTTGAAATGGATTGTGTATTTATATATTTAGCATGTTAGAACAGCATTGTAATGGATATTTTTGGACAGTAGACCAAAACACATTTTGTACGTTTATTGGCGACGATTTCTGATGAGGTAATTCGGGGAAAATGCAAGCGTATATAATCATACGGTTGTTTGCATAATCAAATATACTTAACAAAAGTAAATAAGGATCAGTAGATTTGTCGGCAGTTTTAGACCGTTGTGATTTAAGAATTGCTGTATATACTATATTAATACAAACGTTTTCACCCGTTACTGAACTCGGCGATCCCGCCATCTTTCTACCCTACCCCACCCACACCCACCCTTTCGTCTACTTTCTGTTTTGGATGAAAAAGAAAGAAAAATGTTTTATTTAACGACGCACTCAACACATTTTATTTACGGTTATATGGCGTCAAACATATACGGATCACACAGATGAGAGGAAACCCGCTGTCGCCACTTCATGGGCTACTCTTTTCGAATAGCAGCAAGGGATCTTTTATATGCACCATCCCACAGACAGGGTAGTACATACCACGGCCTTTGATATACCAGTCGTGGTGCACTGGGTTGTTTTGGGCGAAGAGCTGGTGTAAGCCAACACATGTGCCCATGACGAGCGTGTGCTATAACAGCTTGCTGTGATTGTGCACGTAAAAACCACAAGACAAGACGAGACATTAAGTGCGTTGTTAAATAAAACATTTCATTCCTTCCTTCATCTTTGATCAAAACTTGTAAAAACTCACCAAAATGTCTACTGGTCCGTAATTAATTTTGTTGAGTGTACGTGAAATTCTGACAGTTCGAGATAGTGCCTTTAAGTTATTGTGTAAGCATTTTTCTGTGTAGACATGTAAAATCCTTTCTTTTATCATTTGTGTTTTTATTTCAGTCTGCTGCTTGATAAAAAAAGAAATTATTTCAAAAATATATTCCGTCCTCAGTACTGTGAAACATGTTGCTCTTAATAAACCAGTATGGAATTTTTTGCCTTTGTTATTATAGAAGTATTGCTGGCTGGACTGTGCTAGTTAGCAGGGGCGTAGGTTCGTCCGAACCCCCCGATCCCCCACCCCCCACTGAAGCAAATGGTCCGCTTTCAGAGCTAAAACATACATGTTTATACATATGGAGTTTCTTGTGGTGCAAAAACAAAATAGAAAGAGGTGTCCATTGGTTCATATTCGAACCCAGCCCCACCCCCTAGGTTCAGATCACGCTACGCCCTTGGTTAGGACTGTTGTACATGGTCAACTCACTCGCTTGTAACAACGCCAAACTTGAGTGTGTGTGCATAACCGTACGAGCTCCCATTTGTGTGAGGGTGGGGAGCAGGCTGGTCGATAACAACATTTATTAATATTAGCATTTCTGACAAACGACTATATAGTTTTACATGAATTACGACTAATTTTGCGGGTAGAATGATGGATAATTAATGGTAAACATGTTTTATAGGTTAACACATGTTGCCCGAATATCTGTATTGGTTTTGCTCGATTTTGAGAATTTGCTGCAGCGTGCGTGTCATGCATACGTGTGGACATTGACTTGCACGTGAACGATGACATGTGATATCTGTTTACATGTACAGTAGTCCCGGGGAATAAATAGAAGAAAAAGAAACCTAAAGGGAAGCATGGAAAAATAAAGCAAGTAAATATTTTATTTCAATTCATTCTGATCTACATCATTGTAAAGTAACTCATAATTTTAAAATATATTTTCTATAAATTATTAACATGCGGAAGAATTATCTAAGAAATCTAAACAGCGGCGAAATCGTGGATGACTAAGTCCTCATGTTAGCCTTCAAACGCACATTCTTTTACCAGACCCTAAACTACCGAAAATGTATAGACAGGACAGCAAATATCACGTTCGTTGATATGTCAGTCGTGGAGCGTTGGTTAGGACTGAAAAAAACACCCGAGTTAATTGAGGGCGGTCGATCGTACGAAACGCCGCGTCCAAGGCTAGTGCACTAGTACTGAACAATATTCCGCTCCTGAACACATAAAAGAGTTCATTGGAATACTTCTGCACATATCTCAGTTTGAACAGGTGACACTGTCTCCAGTCTAATTCATATTAGCTCCACTATTACATGTGGCTAGACCCAGTAGAGCTAATTTTAATCAGATTGCACTGTCTCCCCCATCTCCGTGGGGAGGGACGTAGCCCAGTGGTAAAGCGTTCGCTTGATGTGTGGTCGGTTTAGGATCGATCCCCGTCGGTGGACCCATTAGGCTATTTCTCGGTCCAGCCAGTGCTCCACAACTGGTGTAACAAAGGCTGTGGTATGTACTATCCTGTCTGTGGGATGGTCCATATAACAGATTCCTTGCTGCTAATCGAAAAGAGAGCCCATGAAATGTCGACAGCGGGTTTCCTCTGTCAATATCTGTGTGGTCCTTAACCATATGTCTGACGCCATATAACCGTAAATAAAATGTGTTGAGTGCATCGTTAAATAAAACATTTCCTTCCTTCCTCCATCTCCGTGGGGTGGGATGTAGCTCAGGGGTGAAGCACTCGCCTGATGTGCGGTCAATGTGGGATCGATCCTCTTCGGTGGGATCACTGGACTATTTCTCGTTCCAGCCAGTGCACTACGACTTGTATATCAAATGCTTGGGTATCTGCTATCCTGTGTAGGATGGTGCATATAAAATATCCCTAATGGTAAAAAACAACAACATATAGCGGGTTTTCTAAGATTATATGTCAAAATTACCAAATGTTTCACATCCAATAGCCGATGTTTAATAAATCAATGTACTCTAGTGGTGTCGTTAAACACAACAAACTACTTTTAAACTGATTTCTGTCACCATGCTCTTCACAAATTATGATGGCAATCCTGGCAGAAAGGTGGGGGGGGGGGGGGGATATGGACGAAGGAATAATTGCAACAATAACAAGATCGCTGTAACTATTCTGACTTGGATTTCACATTCCACTAAACACTAACTTGTAGTCGGTCACCAAAGTAGATATTTTAATTAGAATGAGATTTTAGAGCCTCAAGCTCCGTTTTGGGACTGCAAGTTAGGGTGAAATTAATTTGCATTCTGATAGGATTTCTTTGTTTTTCTGCGTTCTGTGGTAACTTGAAGGTGGTCATTAAAATCGCATTACAGTCGCAGTCGAGTACACGGAAAACGAGAAGCCTCTCATACTGTGAGACGCTACATGTTTTGCCTGCAGATCTAGAGCTTGCCATGGTTTTTACTGTGGCACACGTCTTCGATGACGTTGCCGTAATACATGTCTTGTGTGGAACCACTTACCAGGGACGGGATGTAGCCCGGTGGTAGAGCGTTCGCCTGATGCGCGGTCGGTCTAGTATCGGTAAAAGCCGGCGTACCCATTTGGGCTATTCCTCGTTCCTGACAGTGTACCACGACTGGTATATCAAAGGCCGTGGTATGTGCTGTCTTGTCTGTGGGATGGTGAATATAAAAGATCCCTTGCTACTAATGGGAACAATGTAGCAGGTTACATCTCAAAGACTATTTTGACATTACCAAATGTTTGACATCCAATAGCCGAAAATTAATAAATCAATGTGCTCAAGTAGCGTCGTTAAACAAAAAACACTGGTTTTGGCATGTTCCAAATTATAAAAAATATTTTTTTTTTTTTTTTTTTTTTTGGTATAGGTTCTTATGGACGTCAGTATATATAAAAAAAAGTACTGTGATACTTGGGCCATAAAATAAAAAAAACCTGTCAAAGCAGTATTCTTAAAGAAAAAATGACTAAAGGTTGAAGTCATTCCCATTTCGCAAATAAAAATAAGAAATTGATAATGCCGTTTCGGTGGTCTCTTCTTTGTTTCGATAAGAATCAAAAAGAAAATAAAGGGTCGTTTTTTTTTTTTTTTTTTTTTTTTTTGGGGGGGGGGGGGGTCTCTAAGTAGGGTTGGCTTCCCGAAAACACATTATTTAGTCAAAATAATTTTAAATACAGATTTCTGTACTGGATCTACTTTCTTCATTACGTCATCTACGGCCTTTCATATTTATTTTCCTTTTATAAGTAAAACAAAGTATCCATTTTGTCTACAGACTCCTATAACACTGGATGTGGCGCGCGTGACTGAACAGATCGAAATATATACAGAGCTTAACGTTTTATAAAATGCACTATCCATGGGATCAGTGATTTAAAACATTTACGAGCCACGATTAAAAATTCACTAGCCCTATTTTAAGTTAATACAATTTTACTAAATAATAGTAATAATCAGATATGTCGCCAAAAAGAGGGAGATAGAGCTTAAAAAACACTGATATTGGAGGGGGGGGGGGGGGGGTCAGATGAGGGCAGGATATTAATATTAACGAAATAAGACTTAACTGCAACATTTGACTATTTTTTTCACTATCCGTCGGGCATGGCAATATTAGTTATTTACTAGCCTAACATTGAATATCACTAGCCATGGGATTAGGGCTACCATAATCTAGAAGCACTGATATACAATAGTTTCAACGAGAGCGTCCACAATGAATGCATGTGATGCGTGCGTCTGCAAACCGCGTGCAGCCAGCCGCAATGAAATAAGTGTATATGGTGTATATACCCAAGCCGCAGATGCAACAGTCTGACCGCACACACGCGGCACAACCACTCTATATGAGCCTAAACTGTTTGGAAAACCGATTAAACGGTTAAAACTTGCGCACATACCATATATTCTGTCCGCTGGCTTTTAGAGCTTGGAACATCAGCAGCTTAGCCAGCCAATAATCCATGCGTACAGCTGCGACCCTCTCGCCTAGTGCATGATTACTTTGTCACAGCAAGACTTGCAGACCGCATTAATAAACACTGCATCAGTAGGGTGACAGACCCTAGTGTTTAAACACTGCGGCGTGCTTTTCAATATTAGAGACGGTTTTGATAACTCTAATCAGACATTACTTAGATTTTATTGCTTAGATTATCCATTTCCGTATATCTTTCGTTTCAACTTATTTTCGTGCTTATATCCGATTAAGGTTCAAACAAGCTGTCCTAGGCACACACCACAGCTATCTGGGCTGTCTGTTCAGGACAGTGGATTAGTTGGTTATTGGTTAGTGAGAGAGAAGAGGGTGTAGTGGCCTTACACCTACCCATTGAGCTCTTTAAGAACTCGCTCTGTGTTGGAGCCGGTATCGGGCTGCGAACCCTGTACCTACCAGCCTGTAGTCCGATGGCTTCACCACTGCGCCACCGAGGCCGGTTCCGTATACCTTATTTGTGTGGCCATCCTGGTGTTTTTAATACCACGAAATGCATTTCCTTTTTTTTTTTTTACTTTTTAAAAACGTACATACCTCTGAGAAGTAATGTCTATGGAGACGAGCTCTAGTCTAAAGCTAGATTTATACTTCACCGGCGACTCTTGTTGGCGAGTAGTGGACTCGCCCAATTCTGCTTCTGTTCAAACCTAATCCTCATTTTTCAGTCAATTTATTTAAGAATTGACCGCAATTATTTTTTGGTTCATGCAAGTACGAATCGAAAAAACGATATGCACATTGTATGAGCCCGCGTAGGGGGTCTTACAAAAGTGTGCACATCGTTTTTTTGGTTCATACTTGCATGAACCAAAAAATAATTGCGGTCAAATCTTATAATTAAATTTATATGCATACTTTAACAATACATAACTGAATTTATTTTGTTTAGCTTTAAATACGCCTGTAGTATTGTTTGTGTAAACTCCATTGATACTTATGTCGCGTAAGAATGCGAACGTTCATTCGCTGTCATTTGAATCAGGTGATTTTTTTTTGTAAATGACGTCATTTCCTCTAGCTGCTGTGCATTTTTACGGATCGTTTAGTTATATTGGAAGAAATTGTTCTATTCGTGTTTAGTTTATATTTTATGAAAGTGAACGAAGAGAACGTGTCTAACATGTATGCTGTTGGTGGAACCGTTTAATTTTCGCCAACAGCTGTAGAACATCGCTTACAAGTAAGTTAAAGAAGTGAAGTTTCCTACATGATTTTTTTGGCCACCGACCGAGTCTCATGCCATGATTAGCGAAGAGGTTGGGGTTTTTTGGGTGTGTGGGGTTTTTTTTGGGTTTTTTAAAATCAATGCGTATATATCTACATGTCTACTCTGCTATAGCATTTTCCATTCATTTATCGTATAAATGTTTTGTAGCTTTCACGTGTGTTTTCTTTAAAATATCTAAATATGATTGCCAGAATAATCCGGCTTGTTGCACAAAAGTAGTGCGAGATTTGTTTGGTTCATCGAGATGTGAACGAAAAAAAGTAAGCACCTTTGGACCAATCAGATTGCCGTAAAGTGTATAGACGCAAAGAAAAGTTAATTATTATGATTTTAACACAGTTCATATTAAATTTGGGTGTGCGTTCGTTCATTTTCGCAATCTAAGTATGAATTAACCTTAAGTGTATTTGCCCGTTTCAGCTCACAGACTCTTGTTTCACTCTGTTGTAACTTCTGGTGATGAACATGCTATTTTCCTTTCCTCTGCCCCCTTTAAAAAAAAATTGTTTTACTTGGCAATAATAACAAAAAAATCGATGTTACTTTTCCTACATATTAACCAATGCACTATAACAGGCATATTAAACACTTTAGAATATATGTATGTCATTTGCAGACAAATCACTACAGCACATTGGGATGTCAAAAATTTGATGTTTTTAAAAATTTTTTATTAGCAGCAAGGGGTCTTTTATATGCATTTTCCCACAGACAGGACAGCATATATTAGGGACTGGTTAGAACTGGTGGAAAATCAGAGAAAGGATCCACCGAGGGGATTCGATCCTTGGACCTAAGCACCCCAGGCAAGGACTCTACCTGCTGAGCTAGATCTCGACCCCTATGCTTGACAGGTATTAATGATAATCAATTAAAGAATGGCCTGGATGTCACTAAACGTACCATTTTGTTCTTGTTTCCACAATACTAACCAAAGATCTACACAAATCGTGGCATGTCCCTTTGTGGACTTTTGTATGATCGAAACGACAAAACCATATCTGAAGCCGTATCTGTATTAGGCTGAGTCCAGGGGATATTTGTATAACCCGAGATTAGTTTTCTGTCCTGCGGCAGCGGGTTTCCTTCTCTGCTAAAGACAGCTTGCAGCAAATTACTGGGCGTTTGACTCCTAACATCTGCCGTGTTCGTAAATCGTTAAATCATTGCCGTTACTTTGCTTCTTGCTAATATCCAACGTCGCCTGACTGTCGATGTAAGAACAGCATAACATATTTAGTTGTAATAAACACGCGCCAAAAACTAGCATGATTCATTGCAGAGTGATGACACGAAGCGATTGAACATTGGATTGATGGGAATTAACAGATCACGGTCGGAGAGGAAAGCAAATATTGATGGAACTATGCGTGACGCATTACATTTACACGTTGCCAGCGTAACTGATAGCGTGGTGTGGCTTGGTGGTTTGAATGCTCGTCTGAAGTGTGATTGGGTCGATTCTCCCGTCAGGTGCGTGTGCAGGGAGTTATGCTGGGAAAGGGTTAGGTCTAGATTGTGGCGAACGATGTTATGAGTGGTCGTCATTCTTTCCCAGAAAATATATTGAATAAAAAATTTGCTTGAGCGGGGGAGGGGGTGTCGATCCACCCTAAAACCCTCACCCTGCACACGCGCCTACTTGTGTAGATCAGTTAGTTGCAATGTCCAGTAAACAAACAGCACAACGCAAGTACCATAACAAAAACTCTGGTCGTGCGCTTGCGAAAGAAATTTAGTAAGTGTGTGTTTGGGGGGGGGGGGGGGGGGATAGACTGTGGCGACAGCCGTTTAATGTGGGGTCGAGTCATGCTCCTCCGAAAAATATATTGAGAAAAAAAAAAGAAAAATTGCTTGAGCAGGGTAGGGTTTCGACCTCGCGCCTGGTGACATATGTAGTTCGAACAGTGAGGAAAAGTAGGCTACATGTAAAATAATGTTTGCTGCTGGTCGTCAGGATTAATCTATGTATACTAAAACGCAAAAGAAACGCAGGTCCTGAAAATGCGAAAGAATTGCACTTTGTAAAGCAGTATCTTTGGTGGAATTGAACCTCAACTGTGTTAAAGGACATGGCACACACCCACACCGCAGTCTCACCTGCGTGTCAATTTCATTACCTGTGTGACGTCACGAATTCTCAAAACACGTTGTTTGCACGTGCTGGATCATCCGTATCATGAATCCAGTGCAAACACACTCAATGAAATGCTTATAAAGCCTACACACCTGGATTTAATCGCATAAATTCAATTTGAGTAGTGACAGACAACAGAATCACATTTTAAAAATGCCGCGACTGACGCAACTCCAGCGAGATATGGCCATCGGGATGTTGCAAGCCGGACAGACCCGTACTGCTGTAGCCAGACAATTGGGATGTCATGTTTCGACAATCGCACGCCTTTCTCAACGTCACCAAATCACTGGATCTGTGAACGATCGACCACGCACCGGCCGCCCGAGGGTGACAACCGCAGCCCTAGACCAGTACATCCGGGTGACCCACCTTAGGAATCGGATGCTGCCAGCAGCTAACACCGCTCACCAGGTGCGTGGTCCACGTGGTCCAGTGTCCGCCGATACAGTCCGACGCCGTCTGAGGGCAGCAGGACTCCGTAACCGCCGTCCTTATGTGGGACCAATATTGACCCCTCGGCACCGCCAACAACGTCAACAGTGGGCGCAACAACATCAAAGATGGCGACGTGGCCAGTGGCAACAAGTTCTGTTTACTGATGAGAGCCGTTACAATCTTTCCAACGCTGATGGCCGAATCCGAGTATGGCGACGTCGACATGAACGTTACTCCGACTGCTGCGTTCTGCAGGCCGACCGATGGGGCGGGGGTAGTGTGATGGTGTGGGGTGGGTTCTCATTCAACCACAGAACACAACTTCATGTGTTCAGACAACGCGTTAATGCCGCCGTGTACCAAAATGACGTCATCAACAATCACGTCGTTCCCTTCTTTGCCGCTCACCCACGTGTGCGCTTGCTGCAGCAAGACAATGCCAGGCCGCACACTGCCAGGGCAACACAGGCGTTGCTGGCTCAGCACAACATCCCAACGTTGCCGTGGCCAGCCTTATCTCGGACATGGCGCCTATCGAACACGTCTGGGATGAAATCGGACGTCGCCTTCAGGCTCGCGGACAACCTCAGAATATGCAGGCGCTGGAGGCAGCATTGGTCCATGAATGGAACTCACTCCCTCAGGCATTCTTTCAACGGCTTGTCAACTCAATGAGGAGACGTTGCACTGCCTGTTTGAATGCCCAGGGTGGTCACACGCGATACTGACTTTGACAATGCTACAGGTCGTCTCTTTCACATTTTTAACATGGACCCCCACCCTACTTTATGACATGAAACAATAGCCAAAAAGGAATTCAATCAAAAATTTCCAACACCAATGTGTGCCGAATTGGTGTAGCTCCAAAATAAATGTTGAAATCTTCATTTCGTTTTGTTTTTTTAATATTTTATATCCAATTTAATGAGAACCTGCGTTTCTTTTGCGTTTTAGTATAGTTGCACCAAGTGTTACATGATAGATAACTAAGAGAAGCAATTTAAAATGGTTTAAGGTGTCGTTTAGCAAACATTATTCTCATTATTGTTAACAAAGTAACTAGATGTTCCATTTGGCAGATGTCATTCAATTGTTACAACAACCTCACGACCAGGGAACTATTCTTAGTATTGAGGTTGTTCAACGTTCTTGTTCTACAGCCATATGTTCGAATCTTTGTATGGTGCGTGTTTTCAATTATCTGTCCTGAGAAGTAATGTAACAGGCGCATGTGCAGGACACTGTGCAAAAAGGGCCTGACAGGGCCTGACAGGGCTCGAACCTAACAACGGCACAGGCGGCAATTACCGTTGTCGAGATATAAATTGCCATGGGGCGGAAGCATCACCGACGGCACGTTTGTGCTGCTAGACATTACTGCTATCGGTAGAACTCCTCAACGACTGCAAAATGAATATATACTCTGTCAAAAAAGAAACGCATAGACGAAATATTCATGGAATTATCTCTTTAATACAAAGCGGCATAATTTCGTTATTTATGATCGTATCACAGTCAAATTTGACATGAGTATGTGACAATGTTCTTGCTATGGACTGACGGCACGAGGGCGCTGAAATCAGTACCTTGTGTGTCCACCACCAGCAGCAATCATTGCGCGACATCTTGGCATAGACTGAATGAGTCTCTGAATCCGGGCACGTGGAACCCTAGCCGATTTTTCCTGCAGTACATGTTGCGGAAGCGTCTGAGACTCCGGGCTACGCTGGCGTACACGTCTGTCCAGTTCGTCCCATAGATGTTTAATGGGGTTGAGATCTGGCGACCTTGATGGCCATGGCAGCACATTAATGTTCTCATTCTGTAGGAAATCCATTGTTACACGTGCCGTATGTAGCCTGGCATTGTCTTGCTGAAAGAGTTCTCTCTGTCGATCCAAAATGGGAAGCATGTGACGGCGAAGAATTTCATCCCGGTAGCGTACAGCTGTCAGGTTGCCTTGTACGAACACAAATTCACTGCTGCCGGTGTATGAGATAGCTCCCCACGTCATGACACTCCCTCCACCGAATTTGTCAACTTGGGCAACGCAGTTGTTGGCGGTGTTGGCGGCATCTGTAAACACGTTGTCGTCCATCGCGTCGCTATAGAAGGAAACGTGACTCGTCGCTGAACCATACTCGCCGCCAGTTTCCCAAGTTCCACCCCTGTACATTCGTGCACCAGCGAACACGTAAATGTTGATGTTGATGGGGCCAACATACGGTCTCCTAGCCCGGAAAACGGCTTCTCGAAGTCGGTTCCGAATGTTTTGTGCAGAAACCCTTCTCAAACCAGGTATGCGTCCAGCAGTGTTCGTTGCTGTGGCAGTTCGGTGACGCAAGTGCAGAACCCGGATGTAGCGATCTTGTGCTGCAGTTGTTATGCGAGGTCTTCCACTTCTGGGCCGGTCTTCAGCTGATTAAAACTGCTGGTACCTGTCCGGGAGACGTGAAATGGTGCTCTGATGGACGTTCATGTGGCGTGCGACTGCTGACTGCGATTCACCAAACTAGAGGTGGCCTATTGGAATGTTTCGATTCGGCAGGTTTAGTCTTGGCATCTTGTAACTCGTCTATGTCGAAATGGAAATGAGGCATCATGGCGAGCATTGCAGCTTTAAATACCCATCACTACCCCAATCTTTTCCCCCGAGTTTCACGTGCATTCGCCAAAATCTGACCATTTCACGCCGATTTCCTGCAATTGTCGCACAATATGCCACAACGTGCGTTAAATTTGTTTTAGGGTGCATTTGGGCATGCTGTTCCATTCCAGGGACATTAACAAACATGGTCATTCAGCAACCCCGATATTTTGTAAAATCAAACACTTTTCTTCTTTCCCCATCACCTATGCGTTTCTTTTTTGACAGAGTATATCTGGTGTACATTATTTGCCAGTATTTGACATTTGTACAATTGCAATATGTCTACATGCAACAAAATGACCATTTTATTTGCAGCTAAAGTAACTTTAAAAAAATAATACCATAGGCAGGCTCAAAATTGCCGTCGGTTGGCCGTTTCACCCAATGGCGTGTGTGACAAGTTCTTAAGTTTAAGCCCTGGGCCCCGTTCCACGAAGCGATCTTAACCCTAAGATCACCGTAACTGCACAGCTAATATAAGCACTTAAGGTGATCTTAGGTCTAAGATCGCTTTGTGGAACGGGGCCCTGCTGTGTATATAGACTGGTTCAGCGAAATATTTAGGGGGTTGAGTCATGCTCCCCCGGAAAATACATTAAAAAAGGAAATGTTCCTGGGTCGGGGTGGGGGTGGGGGTGGTTCGCGCCGGTGTAGTGAAACATTACTAACCTCTTGAAAGCGGCAGGGCATGTCCGCATGTTCATCTATAACTGAGGTCAATAGAGCTTGTATTAGCCCATCTTCTGCATTTCGTGTTCTATGCGGAATGATACCTTGGCTTGCGAAGATGGCATTAGTCATGCACATGATATCATAAGAGTGATGTACAAGACTGTAATAGACAAGCAAATGAGGTCACGGGATTGTAATAGACATGTACGTGAAGAAACATGAGTCAAATAGACACGATTGACATACACATGCAAATGATGACGCAGGTGCAATAAATATGCAAATGAGGTCTTAAAGGGTGTAATAGACATGCAAACAAGGACACAAGAGTATAATAGACATGCAATTGGGCTGCGTTCAGTACATATGTTTGTCGAGAGCCCTCGCTGACTGATTTCCACCTATCATATTAATTTAATTATAAGCACAAAACCAGTGGCTTGTTCAGAAGGCCCAGCGATCAATAGGCTACTCTTTTACGACAAGCAGCAAGGGATCTTTTAAATGCGCTTCCCCCAGGCAGGATAGCACAAACCATGGCCTTTGTTGAACCAGTTATGGATCACTGGTCGATGCAAGTGGTTTACACCAACCCACTGAGCCTTGCGGAGTGTTTGAAGTCGATATCTGGATTAAAAATCCCATGCCTCGACTGGCCTAACCACGACGCCACCGAGGCCGGTAAAAATTTGTTGAAGCACATGCATTGCAGTGTGGAAGATGAAAACATTTCAAACCCATAACTCCCTAGTACAAACACTTGTGGTGTTTTGTGTTTTATTACGTACCATCAGAGTATTTTCGGGGCGGGACGTAGCCCAGTGGTAAAGCGTTCGCTTGATGCGCGGTCGGTCTGGGATCGATCCCCGTCGGTGGACCCATTGGGCTATTTCTCTTTCCAGCCAGTGCTCCACAACTTGTGTAACAAAGGCCGTGGTATGTACTATCCTGTATGTGGGATGGTGCATATAAAAGATCCCTTGCTGCTAATCGAAAAGAGTAGCCCATGAAGTGGCGACAGTAGTTTTCCTCTCTATATATCTGTGTGGTCCTTAACCATATGTCTGACGCCATATAACCGTAAATAAAATGTGTTGAGTGCGTCGTTAAATAAAACATTTCCTTCAGATTAGCAGCCAAGACAGTTTTGTTACATCCCTTGGGTGGTTGTTATTCATGTATTTAGTATTGTTTGTTTGAAGTATAATTTGACATATACCTTTAGGTTTTTGTAACATTTGAAGGGTCTATCCTGAGTTTGTAGCCACATTAAAGGGGCATACCCTAGTTTTTAAACACTAAGGCATAGTTTTGACATCTAGAGCCGGGTTTTTTTATAACTGAAATCATACTTTACTTAGATCTTATTGTTTAGATTATCCATTTCCGTACATTCGAAGTGTTTTGGGTCATCCTGATGTTTTTAATATCACAAAATTAATTTCTCATATTTTTAAAAACGCACGTGCGTCTGAGAAGTAACCGTTATGGAGTCGAGTTTTAGTCTATTTTAGAGGGTATTTCACTATTTCAAAGTCAATTGTAACTTTTTCCAAATGTGTTTCGGGTTAGTAGATTAACTAAACTTAGTGTTAATTTTCATGGGCTGAAACTAGGGTCTGTCACTTTAAAAGGTTTTCTATAAATGACATATTTTTACATTATTACAAGTTACTTACATTTTCCATTTGGAATATGAATATCTCTATAACCAATGCATTTTTGGACATCATTATGTTTTGTAGAGGCGGGACGTAGTTCAGTGGTACAGCGCTCGCTTGATGCGCGGTCGGTCTAGGATCGATCCCCGTCGTGGACCCATTGGGCTATTTCTCGTTCCAGGCAGTGCACCACGACTGGTATATTAAAAGCCGTGGTATGTGCTGTCCTGTCTGTGGAATGGTGCATATAAAAGATCCCTTGCTGCTAATCGAAAATAGTAGCCCATGAAGTGGTGACAGCGAGTTTCCTTTCAATATCTATGTGGTCCTTAACCATATGTCAGACGCCATATAACCGTAAATAAAAATGTGTTGAGTGCGTCGTTAAATAAAACATTTCTTTCTTTCTTTCTCATGGTGGGACAAAGCCCAGTGGTAAAGCGCTCGCTTGATGCGCGGTCGGTCTAGTATCGATCCCCGTCGGTGGTCTCATTGGGCTATTTCTCGTTAAATAAAACATTTCCTTCCTTCGTTATGTTTTGTAGTATCTCGATATCGATTTTTGTCTTAAATACTTTCGTAAAAACGAATTTATTATTTCTTCCCACGGCTAACCGAAATTTGAAATAAACGGTCATTCCAAATGTATTTAACACTACAATGCTTTATATTTATAATATGTTACGGTAAGATAGTGTTTTTAAAAAACTAGGATGTGTGTTTATTGTGTGTTTATTGTGTTGGTGTACCGGCCTCGGTGGCGTCGTGGTTAGGCCATCGGTCTACAGGCTGGTAGGTACTGGGTTCGGATCCCAGTCGAGGCATGGGATTTTTAATCCAGATACCGACTCCAAACCCTGAGTGAGTGCTTCGCAAGGCTCAATGGGTAGGTGTAAACCACTTGCACCGACCAGTGTTCCATAACTGGTTCAACAAAGGCCATGGTTTGTGCTATCCTGCCTGTGGGAAGCGCAAATAAAAGAGCACTTGCTGCCTGTCGTAAAAGAGTAGCCTATGTGACGACAGCGGGTTTCCTCTAAAACACAGTGTCAGAATGACCATATGTTTGACGTCCAATAGCCGATGATAAGATTAAAAAAATCAATGTGCTCTAGTGGCGTCGTTAAATAATTACTTTTTTTTATTTTGTTGGGGTGGGCAAACGGAAGTCTTACTAGGACTGAAAGCTCGTGACAGAACCATTAAGGTTTTATTCGAAAACATATTATTAAGTTGACCGACTCATCAATAAATTAGAAGGAAATCACAGAGTTGTTTTGATCAATAGGCATATAAATGAGTCCATTTCTGGTTAGAGATTGTACGACCGTAGCAACCGCTCGTAGCAACTGCGGTGAAAAACAAAACAAAACATATTAAAGGGACATTCCTGAGTTTGCTGCAATTTTTAAGATGTTACCGACTAACAGACTTTTTGACGACTGTAATTACATATCAAATATATTTTTCCACATAAAATATTAGTGGCTGTATATTAAACGTGTTTCTGATCGTTCTAATATTTGTACTAGGTTAAATTTAATTTATTTCCTAAAAATGATTTTTTCCTACGTGCGAAATTATTTGAAGACAAAATCCAGTTTGGGCTTCATGGGCGGATCCAGGAAATATTTTTAGGGGGGGACCAAAAAAGAAGGGCACATTGACTCGTCAAAAGGGCACCTTACTACAAGTTTTGATATTTACAATTAATATGAATTCCTACAGTTCTACGTCATAATATACTAGCAATAATGAAGTAAATTGGCGTCACTCGCGTTAGAACCTCAATGGGGCCCCATTGAGACTCAATAACACAGACACATATCTGCAAGCTTGCGCATGTACACGAAAATCTTGATTTCATTTATCTACAATATAATTATTGTTTACTTAAAAAAAAAAAAATTCTACAAACAAAAAGGGCACTTGGACATTTTGAGGGCACTTGAACAATTTTTGGGGGGGACGCGTCCCCCTGGTCCCCCCCCCCCCCTTGGATCCGCCCATGGGCTTCTTACAAATATTAAGACACTGATATTCTAAACAAGAAAATATATTTAAAGCCGCACACCCTAGTTCCATCCAGCGAAAATAAATTATAATTTGGTTAATCTACAAACCTGTAACACACTTAGATCACGTTTTTATCAAATGGAGTGAAAAAGCAGGTTTTATATCGATAAATACCATGGGAATCCCAATTGCTTGAAATAATTTTGAAAGTTAGTATTCTGATGTCACCGGTAGATGTCGCTCGAAGCACAACAATGCCTACGTCACGACAAATTTCACAGAGTGGGCACAGACTTGGGGTGCGTTCTTTTCACCTCTCCTGGACATGTTCCAACTGTTCTGTCCTGGTTGTATCCCCTCTCCAGATATCGTAAGACTTAGCAAAATTATTGGTTTTAAGGGTTTGTAACGTTTTGTATTGAGACACTTACTTGTCTGAACTTTATTGTTACTGAAAATGTTCACGAACTGTGAAGAAAAATCTCACAAATGAACAACAACAAATCGGATGTTGATTGCGCGAACCGTGCACGAGAAAACAAACCGAACCAAAATGATAACGGTCACGTGGTATACCAACATCTGTGACGTTTACACAGGAAGATTCCCTCTAAAAATAGATTGGACCTCGCTTCCTTAACGGTTTTTTTCTCTACAGCACGTCTTGTGAAAAAATGCAAAAAATGCATTTCGTGGTTTTACAAACATCAGGATTACCAAAAAGCACTTCAGGTGAATGGAAATGTGTATTCTAAATAATAAAATGTAAGTAAAGTGCAATTTTATTTGTGAAAAAATGGGGTTTAATAGCGAAAAACAACGCCGTAATGGTTAACAAATAGCCGTAACTAGGGTGTGTCCCTTTAATACGTAAGTTTAATCGTAGAAATATTTTATTAGTCGGAAACATCTTACAATACAGCAAGCTCGGGAATGTCCCTTTAACCGCAGATTTATGTAGGTCTTTTAATAACACACACAACTTATTATTATATCACTTAGATACTTAAAAGTGAACCTTTTTACCGGCTTAAACAATACAACATTAGTTTCCGGTTTTCTTCAAAGCCATGTCTCAGGGGCACGACGTAGCCCAGTAGTAAAGCGCTCGCCTGATGCGCGGTCGGTCTGGGATCGATCCCTGTCAGTGATCCCATTGGGCTATATCTCGTTCCAGTCAGGCACCACGACTAGAATATCAAAGAACGTGGTATGTGCTGTCCTGTCTGTGGGCTGGTGCACAAATAAAAGATCCCTTGCTACTAAAAGAAAAATGCAGCAGGTTTCTTCTCTAAGACTATTTGTCAAAATTAGTAAATGTTCGACATCCAATAGCCGATTATTAATAATCAATGTGCTTCTGTGGCGTCGTTAAAAAAAAAAAAAAAACCAAACAAAAAAAAAAAAAAAAAAAAAAAAAAACGTCAAAATCATATCTCTAATATTATGCGATTCTGGCGATCTTGAACTAGAGGTTTTTATAGGACGAGATCGTCGTTATCGCTGATAAATATAACTGGACTACAGGAGCGGTGCAGGAGTTGGAGAGAGTATATCTTTAAAAAGTGCACGTGTTCAGTAATATACTCTTCAAAAGAAGAAACGCAAAACCACATTGTCGTAACATTTGGAGAATTGATTTAATTATTGAATGGTGAGTCCGATAATTACCAAATGTTGCAGGATTGTTCACAATTCACTCTAGTCCATTGTGAGTAAGTGATAGGACACACCACCAAGGTCAAGGTCATCTGGAGTCAATACCGGGTGTGGCCTCCGCGTGTGTTGACAACTGCCTGGCACCGCCTGCCCATTGAAGCAACCAGAGTACGGATGACGTCCCGGGGGATGGTGGCCCACTCGGCCTGCAAGGCTGCTGCCAGCTCGGGCAGGGTCTGGGGCTGTGGTTGTCGCTGTCGGAGGCGTCGGTCCAACTCGTCCCATAGATGCTCAATTGGGTTCAAATCCGGTGATATCGATGGCCAAGGAAGGACATTAATGTTGTTGTTCTGTAGGAAAGCCGTTGTGAGACGTGCTGTGTGAGGCCTGGCGTTGTCATGTTGGAACACTGCGTGGCGTTGGCCATAACTGGAACGATGTGTGGCCGGAGGACTGGTCAATGTAGCCCTGTGCATTCAGGTTGCCCTGCACGTGGACCAGGTCAGTTCTGCCAGTGTGTGAGATGGCTGCCCACACCATGACACTACCCCCGCCGAAAAAAAAGTTTTCCGCATAACGTTCACCACGACGCCTATACACGCGACATCTTCCATCATGAAGCAGAAATCGGGACTCGTCACTGAACCGCACCTGTCTCCATCGTTGAGGCCATTGTCGATTCTGGCACCACTGCAGTCGGAGTCGACGGTGTTGTGGTGTTAAGATGACACCTCGAACTGGACGTCTGGCATTCCTACCTCACGTAGGCGGTTCCGTACGGTCTGGTCGGATATCCTGCGCAAACCTGGTATTGCTGCGGCTGTGGAGGTGGCAGTAGTCAATCGTTTCCGAAGGTGGCGTACCCGGATGTAGCGGTCCTGCCCGGGGGTAGTGACCCGTGGTCGACCGGATCTAGGGAGGTCACGTGTTGATCCATGTTGCTGGTAACGGTCCCACAGTCTGGAGATGGTGCTTGGGGACACATGGAATGCCCTGGCAACGGCCGTTCTGGATTCGCCTGCGTCTAGTCGGCCGATGGCATTGTTTCTCTGCGGTTCACTGAGACGTGGCATGTCCTGGATTGTCAACTGTCGGCCAGATACAGAGGCCAGGCAAGCGAACACCCTGCACTTTTATACTGTCGGTGTTCATGTTGCACGTGCAGAAAACGCACGTGCAGTGGTGACATGGTTTGCACGTGGCTGCGTTTTTGCGAATATTCACATTTTGGAACTTTATTGTACAGTAGCTGCGTTTTATCGAATGTAACCGTGGGAATGTGTTTGGGACATGCAATGACCTTATATTCACAAAGCATGAACCGGTAGGAAACATAAAATCGGAGTTATAACCCATTTGTACCCTTTTGCGTTTCTTTTTTTGAAGAGTATATTTATTAATATAGCCCAAGTGTTCTAACTGTAGAGGGCTAGACGGACATTTGGACAAATATTCAGGGCTGAATATCTGTCCAAATGTCCGTCTAGCCTAGTACTCGGGCTATCATTAATGCTGTACAGGGGCGGGAAAGTGTTCAACTGATGCGCGGTCTGACATGGATCGATCGCCGTCTGTAGACCTATTCGACTATTTCGCGTTCCAGCCAGTGTACCACGACTGGTATATCAAAGGCCGTGGTATGTGCTATCCTGTCTGTGGGATGGTGCATACAAAAGATCCCTTGCTACTAATGAATAAAAATGTAGCGGATTTCCTCTCTGAGACTATGTCACAATTGCCAAATGTTTGACATCCAATAGCCGATGATTAACAAATCAATGTGGTCTAGTGGTGTGATTAAACAAAACAAACTGTTATTGTTGGTTGTCGCGTCTGCGTAAAATACCCATTTGTGCTGATCAGATAGACGGTTATATGGCGTCGGGAATATGGTTAAGGACCACATAGCTATTGAGAGTGCAAACCCGCTGTCGCCACTTTATGGGCTAATCCTTTCGATTAGCAGCAAGGGATTTTTTATATGCACCATCCCATAGACAGGATAACACATACCAAGCCTTTGATATACCAGTCGTGGTGCACTGGCTGAAGCGAGAAATAGCCCAATGGGCTCACCGACGGGGGACTTGCTAATGAGTCGTGGGTTTCATGTGTTAAAGCCAAGAACTCTAAAAGTAATAACAAATAAATGTTTATCACAAACAAACGTTGGGTTACGATAACCATTTAAAGCAAACAAAGAAGAGAAAACGGAATTGAAATGATAAGAATGTTTAGATATTTGCTTTTAGAAGTAGGGAACCATTTTCACATCTACTCGAAATGACATTCATTGAAATAACTTGTTAGCGATGTATCCGTTGCCATGACTATAGCCCTTAGATATTTGATCTATCCAGCTGTTGTCTGTTAGTTTTCAGGCTTCTGGGGAAGAGAAAATAAAATAATATGTAACATTGACTTGAAATCTTAATTGCACCATTCCACATTGCTGAAACGTTGTGACGGAACATGCTCTTATTTTTTTTTCGCCTGTGGCGATGTTAATTGTTTCAGAGGGCTGTGTGCACTTTGTTACGTAATACCGTACCCTCTATTACACACCCAGACCAGGTGTGGAGGCCATGTGGCCAGTAGTTACGTAATACCTCCGATAGTGCGGTTTTACGACCGTGATTTTTAGCGAACTAGGCGACAGTAAGTCTGGCCATCTAAGGAAAAATACCGTCTCTCGGAGTTGGGCAAATTCACATGATAGGTGAGGTGCCGCGTTGTGCCCCCAGGCGATATTCGCTGTCTCTCAGATTTTTGAATAAATAGATAGGATTTTAGAGATATCGGGGAGAAACATATTGGAAGGCTTTCAGGGAACGTTAGTCCGTTTGGACTTGGTAAATATATATTTCTGCTCTGTTGTATAACTTTGATGTGATTGATGTGACTTTAAATATTTTAATACTGTATTATACCAATATTATTTAGACAGTGTTTCCGATAACTGACGAAGTAAATTGTAGGCTTCACTGTTCTAAAAAAATAAAGCTTAGCCGGTCATCCTAGAGGACCTAGGTAAACTGTATGTTATTGTCTTTATTGTGATAGGTACCAGTATTAATTCTTTATTACAAGGTTACTGAATGAGTAGTTAAGGGTTAATTAAAAATTAACCAAGTAGGAATAGAGTTGTAATTCCTTTATTAATTAAGTTCCCCTGGAAGTGTTTCTCAATTATCACACCCCTGCGCGTGCTGTAACCTCACCGTGGTGCAGGGGTGTAACATTCTCTTTGAGAATGGCCAATACAGCACAAATTGAAGTTTAGAGTAAAATTCGGTGTCCGTAAAATTCTGTGATATTTGTATTTGTATTTTTGCACAGTTCTTTACACTGTTTTTGTTTAAACCTTGAATTTTTATATTGATGTTGATCATCACTTTATTTATTTGCATTACCATAGTTTGACACCCAATAGCCGATGTATTTTTCGTGCTGGGGTGTCGTTAAACATTCATTCATTCATTCAATTATCACACGTGTGGGTGTTGTGTCACGGTGAAGTGATTATAATGTTGTGTAAACAAGATACCTAGTGATTAACTAATTAAGTGATTAGTTCTGGGTTGTTATTATATTGTTGTTGTTAATTAACTACTGCGGCAGTACATTTGTCAGCGTAGTATTAATACAGATTCCAAAGTGTATTGTGTTTTTGTTGTGTTTTCTAGTGAACTAAACGTGCTATAATAACACATATTTATATAAGATCTATCTCTGATTATACCTAAAGACGAGCCACTCTGGTTTTAACTGCCCGATACAGAGAGATCTAATAGATATACAGTTAGGAGAGATATTTGGATAATCGTGTTTTATTCGGATACGGGTATTATAGGATCCCCGTGGCAAACGTCTAAGAGGTCTTTCACAATGGTCAACATTGTTATAAGCGAACTAAGTGTACATTTTCCATAACCCCTCTACCTATCTTAAATGTTTGTTTTGCAAAGATGTTTTTCTTTTCTTTTCTTTTCTCATTTTCTTCTTCTTAAAAACGTAGGCAAGCGAAAAAAATGATAATGAAAGAAAAAGAAAGAAATGTTTTATTTAATGACGCACTCAACACATTTTATTTACGGTTATATGGCGTCAGACATATGGTTAAGGATCACACAGATTTTGAGAGGAAACCCGCTGTCGCCAATTCATGGGCTACTCTTTCCGATTAGCAGCAAGGGATCTTTTATTTGCGCTTCCCACAGGCAGGATAGCACAAACCATGGCCTTTGTTGAACCAGTTATGGATCACTGGTCGGTGCAAGTGGTTTACACCTACCCATTGAGCCTTGCGGAGCACTCACTCAGGGTTTGGAGTCGGTATCTGGATTAAAAATCCCATGCCTCGACTGGGATCCGAACCCAGTACTTACCAGCCAGTTGGCCGATGGCCTAACCACTAAGCCACCGAGGCCGGTAAAAATGATAATGACTGCGATAGGCTAGACTTGCAGCTTTAACTACAGTTTATAAATGATGCTGATGTGATGTTCTCCGGTATATTATAACACGGCTCACTTGTTAGGGCCCAAACAGAATGGATGCGGTGCGTGCGTGTTAGTTTCAACGAGAGCGTCTAGACTGAAGGCGTGCGTCCGCAAAAGGCACGCGGCCAGCGGCAATAAAATAATCGTATATGGTGTATACCCAAAACGCACGCCGTAGATATATTAGACGAAAGAGTGGGATCGCACGAACGCGCCGCATCCAGTGAGCCTTTAGTCAGCGCTGATCTATGAATATTAATGCGATGTATTCTTTGAAAACACGAAGAGTTGTTGTAGAAGCCAATTCGACCGAACTGAGTTCTATTTAAATTAACCTGCGTGGAAACGAACAGTCGAAAGAATCGTGTAATATCTTCCCGCACTCCCATTCACTCGCTACTGGCTACAGTTTGTGTTTATTAATATTTCGCGACGTGATCGAGATTTAAAGTGACAGCCTTGGCTGTTAATAAGCACTTGAAAACAGAAATATAGCCGTATGATTAAAAACATAAATCAACTTCTCGCAGTAGGTTCTTCGACAACAACAAAAAAAATATTATTAAAAAATTCCAGTTTTGTTTTTCATAATTAGCCCATTTGATAGAGGGTGTGGGGGAGAATATTCTTGGAATGTGTAGGAAAATCGTTTTGGAATTTTCATCCAGTGAAGTAGTCCACGAGCATGAGGCGAGGAGAGCTTTTCATACTTGATACTGACGTTGTGAGGTGGGATGCAAGGGAAAGCACTCGTCTGAGGTGCATTGAATCGTAGGATCGATCTCCCTCGATGGATTTGGGTTACTACAAGTCGCCCAGTGAGCATGTGGCTTTCAGTATATTAAAAGGAAAGGATTTTGTACGTGTATAACGAAACCCCAGCACATTTTGAACAACGGTTATTTTGGTTTTAGTTATTTTGAGAGAGAGGGAGAGAGAGAGAGAGAGAGAGAGAGAGAGAGAGAGAGAGAGAGAGAGAGAGAGAGAGAGAGAGAGAGAGAGAGAGAGAGAGAGAGAGAGAGAGAGAGGGAGAGAGAGGGAGGGGGAAGATATAGAGGAGACAGGAAGAGAGAGAGAGAGAGAGATGAAGGGTGTAAGAGAAAGAGGAGAGACACACAGGGGGGGGGGGGGGGATGACTGGGCCTCTATTTCCACAAGGGTTTCTCCTTCCGAAAAAGAGCAAGCAATCTCTGTTGATAAACAGGACAATAACTACTATTGCCTTTGATCGTGAGGCATTGATTGGATCGTGGAAACCTAAATTCACGAACTCATCACACTTTAGTTATGTCACTGCTATTGGTCTACCTAGTCCAAAGCAAAACCTCTCCATATTTCTATTAACAGGTTGTGGCTAACTACAGCACTAATTACATCCACAAACTCCCTCAATTTATCAAGAAAATCGATTTTGAACACCAAATTGTCTCAGTTATTTGGGTACAAGCGCAAAAGGCTTTTAGGCTCGACTATTCCTATTACAGATACAGGTGCCATTATAATTTATATGCGTTAATCGTCTTGGACATGTGGTCATTTCGTTCTGCAAAGCTTTCAGTTTCTGTCATGCCATCTCGTTCAGGGAAAACAATCAGCCGGAGTGACCTGCACGATGTCTTCTCGGTCTGTTAATTAGTTATAGTGCGCAGTTTCAACATGGTCGTCAGATCGATTGACCTCAGTCCAGGTGTGGGCTTTATCAGCTCGGACAAACAGTCAAGTCAAATACATATAAAAGACACCTTGTTGAAAAAGTCGTAACCTATGAGGTGGCAGCTTATTCATTCTCTCACATTATGTATAATCTAGTACTTTTGAGAGTATCATCGCGTGGTTTTATGATCCACACACCATAATGAATGAGTCTGGCTATGTGAACTAATGTTATTCTGCCCACCCAACCCCACCCCTCTATAGGTGACTCTTTTTGCAGGACCATAAACCGCGTGAAGGGGCGAGGCCAGTAGTACAGAGTTCGCTTGATGCGCGATCAGTTTCGGAGCAATCCCATTGGGCTATTTCTTGTTCCATCCAGTGCACCATGAATGGTATATCAAAGGCCGTGGTATGTGCTATCCTGTCTATGAGATGGTGCATATAATATATCCATTGCTATTAATTAAAAAAATGTTGCGGGTTTCCTCTCTAAGACTATATGTCAGAATTACCAAATGTTTGACATCCAATAGCTGATGATTAGTAAATCAATGTGCACTAGTGGTGTCGTTAACCAAAACAAACTTTTAACTTTTTTGTGATCCCCATACCATAATGAATAGGACTAGTTATGTCAATTAATGGCACACACACACACACACGCACAGAGAGAGAGAGAGAGAGAGAGAGAGAGAGAGAGAGAGAGAGAGAGAGAGAGAGATATATACACACACGCACACGCACACACACACACACACGCACAGAGAGAGAGAGAGAGAGATACGCGCACACGCGCACACACACACACACACACACACACACATATACACCATCCACCATGTAGGTGTCCCTGTTTGCTGTACTATAGACCTCCATCATGGTGCATGTGCGTGTCACGCGTACCGGATATTAGACACCACGTCTAACAGTCAATGATTAAACAATACTATATTATTTACTACAGGTCAACAGTACGACGAGGAAGGTGTGTAACAAATGAAATAAAGAAAACACTTGATACAAGATGGACTTTATTATTTAAACCTCAAATCAGATTTGCCAAGACTGTGTACTAATACGTTGTGAGTAACTAAAAGTACGGAACAGTTTAAGGGCGGGACGTAGCCCAGTGTTAACGCGCTCGCCAGGAGCACGATCGGTTTAGGATCGATCCCCTTCGGTGGACCCATTGGACTAGTTCTTGTTCCTGCTAGTGGTATGTTCTATCCTGTCTATGAGATGGTGCATATAAAAGATCCCTTGCTACTAATACAAACATATAACGGATTTCCTCCCAAAGACTTATATGTAAAAATTACCAAATGTTTGACATCCAATAGCGGATGATTAATAAATCAATGTGTTTTAGTGGTGTCGTTAAATAAAAAATAAAGCAAAACTAAACTGAAAAAAAAAAAAAAAAAAAAAAAAAAAAGGTTTAGATCGGGTGTGGTAGATTTGCATTGGGTTTTCCCACCAAAATACGACAACCGTGTAGATAGGACGCCCATTCCGGTTGTGTTTATGGAATTCAGTGTTGGGCTAGTCAATAAATACTATCGTCATGCCCGACGGCTAGTGAAAAACAAAAAAGTTGTCAAATGCTGTTTAAGTGTATTTTGTAAATATGAATATCCTGTCTCCCCCCCCCCCCCCCCCCCCCCCCCCAACAATCAAAGGGTTTTTAAGCTCTCTATATCTCCTCCTTATGGGGACATTTCCGATTATTCCTATTAGTAAAATTGTATTTTTAATCGTGGCTGGTAACTTTTTAAAATCACTGATCCCATGGCTAGTGGATTTTAATTAAAATTCTAGAAGGCCTGATAATATGTACCGTTAATATCACAATACACCAATAATACCGCGCATTGTTATTAAGCAATGCGTTTGGATGCTGTCAACTTTTTTAATTTCGATTTTCTAATGATCTTATAAAACGACATTCCTAGTTACCATGGCAAACTTGTGGTAAACAGATAAGCCAGTTTGACATAAATAAGTATTGTAATAGGCGCGAAATGTTGTGCATCCGTTCTCAAAATTGCACTGTATTGTGTTGCCTGTTTAGATGCGTAGATACGACGTCATTGATATACCGTAAATCCTAAACTTAAAGTTTGTTTTCTTTACTGCTGCTGAAATGGCAATTTTAGGCTTAAGGACTGGTTATGATGCATTAAAATAGTTGTCGGGTTGTTTTCTTCTTCTAAATCAAACTGTAAACTCCATAGCCTTATTACCCTACAACCCCCCCCCCCCCCCCCCCCCCGTCTTGGACATATCCACCGTTGAATCTTGGTGGAGGTGCCCAAGACAGTCGTGCTTGAACCTTCAGTGGAAGTAAGCACGAGTCGCATGGTTGATTGATTGATTGATTATCTAGAGTACATTGACAAATTAAAGGGATATACCCAAGTTTTAACTCGTGAAAATTAACACTAAGTTTAGTTAATCTACAAGCCTGAAAAACATTTGGATAAAGTTGCAATTGAGTTAAACATGAGTCTGTGACTTTAAAATGGTGAAATACCCTCTAAAACCGAACTAAAACTCGACTCCATGACTTTTTCTTCTCAGACGCACGTGCGTTTTTAAAAATATGAGAAATGCATTTTGTGATATTAAAACCACCAGGATGACCAAAAGCACTTCGAATGTACGGAAATTGATAATCTAAACCATAAAAATGTAAGTAAAGTATGATTTCAGTTATCAAAAACGACTATAATAGTCAAAAATATACCTTAGTGTTTAAAAACTAGGGCATGTCCCTTTAATCATCGGCTATTGAATGTCAAACATTTTGGTTATTCTGACACGTAGTCTTCAGAGGAAACCTGCTATATTTCTCCATCAAGTAATGTTTTATATGACTAAATTCGAATCCTGCTCTACCGAAAAATATATTTTAAAAAAGAGAGAAAATTCGCTTTAAGTTCTGGGGGTCAACTCCCCACCCCTGATATCTCCAGACATTTGTTTGTTTTTTACTCCAGAAAAGAGCATACATATTTCAGGGTTTAATTTATATAGTGTTTCATTTGTTTATAAAAAGTAGTGCCTTCCCCCTCCTAGGATTTTGATCAGGGTACGTCCCTGGCTATTCTGGGCTGTCTGTCCAGCACAGAGGTTAATGGTTAGTGATTAGTGAAAGTGAAGTCTCCTAGTTGCGGTCTAACACGTCCCCAATCAGTGAAAGCTCGCTCTCTGGGTGGGAGCCAGTACCGGGGTGCCAGCTCAATAGCAGAAAGCATTAAAGCGACACACTCTAGTTTTTAAACACTACTGCGTACGTTTCACGCCATGTTGTTTTAATAATTGAAATTACACTTTACTTATATTTTATTGTTTAGAATATCCATTTCCATACATTTCCAGATGTTTGTAATTCAACGAAATTATTTTTTCATAAGTCTAGAAACGCACGTACCTCTGAGAGGTTATTGTTAAGAAGACGAGTTCTAGTCTATTTTTAGAGGGTATTTCCCCGTTTCGAAGTCACAGACTTGTTTCACAATTTCATTTCAACTTGTTTTGGTGCTTATATCCAATTAAGATTCAAGCACACACACCTCATCTATCTGGGCTGTCTGTCCAGGACAGTGGGTTAGTTGTTAGTGGTTAGTGAGAGAGAAGAAGGTGTAGTGGTCTTACACCTACCCGCTGAGTGGTTAAAAACTCGCTCTGGGTTGGAGCCGGTACCGGGATGTGAACCATGTGCCTGTCAGCTTTATGTCCAATGGCTTAACCACGACACAACGTGTTCAAACTATGATCTGCAACATAATGGCCGATAGCATGACTATCACGCCACTGAGACAAGGAGTCGGGAGTATGACTCCATAAATACAGTCTCCATTATGGGTCAGCGTTTACTCGAGAGTGTACGGTAGTTGGTGTAGTGCGCTATTTCATGGCTTTAGAGAATGAAGCACAATAATTAACCACACCCTTTTTCCTGCAATTACTCAGAGCATAAAATATGCTGCCAAAGTGATATATCTTCGAATACTTTGATTTCGTTTACAAAAACGTCCCCCCACAGCTGAACAAAGGGTAAAAGGCTATGATGTCTGTTGCCTTGTTTTGTAGATTTTGCATGATGCCTAGATGTGTAGTCTCACCGTAATAACACATGATAGTAACGCGAGTGGAGGCTAATTAACTAAGATTGTTTTAGGTTGCATTCCCACTGTACCGAATTGGAGAGTTCCGTTTCAAAATTCAAGGAGCACCGGTAAATATTTACGGAGTAAAAGCAGCTGAAGCTCTGACTGGTAGCTAGTCATCTGTGACGTTGTCTATTTGTGCAAAAACAAATAATTATCTATTCCCAGAAAATTAGTATATTTTTTATTTAGTATATAGGTTTCTGCATATAGTATATAGGTTGTTAATAATAAAAAAAAAAAATGTTTAATACCACGTGACACCTTATATTCATGCAGGTAGATAGGCAGGTGTGTTGATAACATTCTTATATCATTTGTATTTAGGAAAATGTTAACATTATCGGCAATGTGAACTGAATTGGTCTAGCGGTACCTTTAGTTAACCTTGAATTGACCACAATGGCCATCGCTATCATATTTTTTCAGTGCAAGCAAAAATAATACGGAAAATAATGAAATATATATTATATTATGTACTAAAATTAATGTTCAGTGTATTTTTTTATTTTCGTTCTTATTAGTACATACTGCTATATATATATATACCATACACTGTCCTTTACAACCTTTTCTATTTAAAACCATGAACATTATATCGAATATAATGATGCAGTGTACTGATTTATAGCTAATCACCATTTACAGAATGTATTATTCGAATGCAGTTTCGTATTGACATTTATCACGTACGTATATTAAGACTGTATTTGCACATTTAAAGGGGCATACCCTAGTTTTTAAACACTGAGGCATATGTTTGACTATTAGAGTCGATTTTGACAACTGAAATCATACTTTATTTATATTTTATTGTTTAGAGTATCCATTTCTGTATATTCGAAGTGTTTTTGGTCATCCTGGTGTTTTTAATATCACAAAATGCATTTCTCATATTTTAAAAAACGCACGTGCGTCTTCGAAGTAACAGTTATGGAGTCGAGTTTTAGTCTATTTTTAGAAGGTATTTCACCATTTCAAAGTCACATACTCATCTTTCACTCATTTTAAACTTTATTCAAGTGTGTTACAGGTTTGTAGATCAACTAAAGTTAGTGTGCATTTTCATGGGCTGAAACTAGGGTCTGTCCCTTTAATACAATTCTACGTTGCCAGGAACTGTTCGTTTACGGAAGTAATACTCAGCACTAGAACCTTTAGTACAAAGAGGATAGATGAGGTGTTTTAATCAAATGTGAAGGCTATATTGCCACCAAGTGAAGTCTTCAAAGAAATTTCCCCCCGGAAAATACCATTAAAAGAAACGATCAATTCAATATCAGTAAAACGAAGGTTTTGCTTTATTTTACCTCAACAAACAATCAAAAACACAAAAAAGAGGAAAATACAGAAGAAACGAACTAAATGTTATTGCCCTTTATAAATATGGTAATATAAGAGATGGAAAACTTAAATAATCATAAATCCACTCTTATTTAAGCTTCTTCTTCTTCGTTTTCTTCTTCGTCGTACGCTCAGACTCGAACAGTGGCTCGAACAAAAGCTGTTGTATTCCGTAGGTTCTCCAAGTGGCCAAAGAGTTTCTCCTTCAGGGGTTCATCTGAAGGCCAGACTGATTTTCTCTGGTTCTGGTAGGTAGGACAATGTTGCAGGAAATGTTCCACAGTCATGGATGCTGTACCACACTGGCAGGTTCCACTGTTTCCCACTCGGAATTTGGTATACATGTGGTAGTCGAGTCTACAGTGGCCTGTTCTCAGTCACATCATTATCACCTGGTCTTCTCTTGAAAGTTGGTAGTAACTGTCTTTGCTGTTATGATTTGGGTGTTGAAGGAGCCGCCGTCTCTTATATGTGCGCTTTACAATGGCCTTCATCTCCCCATTGGTTGTTTGTAGCTCTTTTTGGACCATTTCCCCTCCTTCTTTTGCTAACTTGTCCGCTTCCTCATTTCCAGAAATGTTGCAGTGTGATGGTACCCATTGTATTGTTGTTTGTTCAATGGTGCAGCTCTGTGCAGAAAGAGTAGAAGCAAGTTCATTCAGGTCTTTGTTTGGGGAGTCTTTGAAAGCTTGAACTTTAAGCTAGACTATCGCATTATCAATAAGCACTTTATATCCCTATATGGTTCGTATATAGACCTAAACATTGTATCTTTTAAACTGAATATGTTCACTTTTTAAATAAATTGTGCACTATGCTTTAAAATGCAAGAGTTTGGTGGGCAAATTATGAAATAGTGTTCCAACATTTGTGGCTGGATATGACAAACGTTACACCTTTAAACCAGTATATATTGATGACCAAAATAAAGATATATTCATCAGTTTTTCGAAATCGTAAAACGGACACAAAACACATGTTGATGCAAGTATTAATACTGTTATATTTTCAAAGTATAATCATTTGGCCAGGTTTGAACACTGCTATACTCAATAAGAACAAGAAGTGAAATATGCGATTTCACATTTAAAAAACAGTTTTGGTATATTTTCTTTTGATCATTAGTATATTATTACTTTCTGAGTGGTAAAATAAGTATTTGTTACTATAATCCTAAATAAATGTGATATTGGAACCATATTCGGTCTTCAAGGTCATAATATTGGTCGCATGAAGTAATTACATGAACAGAGAAAACAAAGTGATGAAAGAATTAACGGCAAATGAACAAATTAATACTTTCAAGTTATTCTTTATTATTTCTGAAGAAGGCGACATGTTGAAAATGTATTAATAAATTAGAGCATGAAAATTAATTATAGCAGTACAGAGAAAGGAAAACAACAAGCCTATAAAAGTGACAGCCTGTAATTAGCGACCACCTGTCAACTGGATTGTTCTAGTGTAGCCGCTTAAAGGCGCATAACCTAGTTTCAGACCGTAAAAATGGATACTAAGGTTAAGTTACAAACCTGTAACACATTTGGATAACGCATCTTGGAGGATAGCACTTACTGGGGATGTTGGGGAGTATGTCCGAAACACTTCGGTCCACGACCATCACCGGAGTGATGAAAATTCCATTACATTCATAAGTACAATGTGGAAGAGGGACCATATGGTGACAAACTGGGTTGATGACGATTCTCGCTTCCCAGTTCTCCTGTGGAATTACTATTTAAATTCCAGCAACTCTTCAGCTCAAAACGTAACAGTGTTCTTAAAAAATTGTGTAAGTTTATATTAATTATTAACAAACAATTCTGTGCTTCTTGACGTACGTGTAATTTTAACTGTTTTTAATATTTAGCTGCTCATCTGTTTGTATCGTGGTATATGTGTTTTTGAAATCATCTTGACAATTTGTATGTTTATTATTATTTCTGTTCCTCTGATGCCACCGAATGGGGGCCGTGAGAGTAACTAAAGTTCTGTTCTGTTCTGTTCTGATAACTGGCCCGCGGACTAAAACCAACGTTGAGGGCTTCCGTGCAAGGATTAACAGATCTCCTCCTCATCAACATCCTCACTTGTATCGGTTCATTGATTTAATTAAGGGAATCGAGAAAGCTGAGCGGTCGAAGTTGATGCAAATAGAATTTGGGGCAGCCCCCCCCCCCCCCCCCCCCCCCCCCCCCCCCCCCCCCCCCCCCCCCCCCCCCCGGAAAAGGGTGTATCGAGTAATAGATAACAGACTGGTGCGTCTCAAAGCACAACTGCAGACTGGAGCAAAGATTCCTCTCCAGTACCTCGATACAGTTGGACATTTAATTAAACTTGGATAAACACAAGTTATAAACAGTTATTTTACCATATGGTAAATTGTATATCATAATATGACTTCTGTATTTCTTGTACTTTTACAATATTTTGTTTTATGTTTATTGCCATGTGACACCTTTTAATAAATGATGTAATGTGGATTGGTCCAAGTTTTCCGTGTTACCGGTCAAAGGCAGGTAATTAGTGACTCTCTCATCCGTTTCTACTGTTTATTTAACACTTCGACCAAATGGGAGTAAACCGTTACAAGAGAGTAAAACAAGAGTCTGTGAAGTTGAAACGGTAAAATACCGTTAAAAATAGACTAAAACTCGACTCCATAACTGTTACTTTTTAAACGCACGTGCGGTTTTTTTTTGTTTTTTTTTTTTTGTGGGGGGGTTTTAAATACCAGGATGACCAGAAAAACTTTGGTTGTATGGAAATGGATAAGCTAAACAATAAAATATAAGTAAAATTTGATTTCAGTGATCCTAAACGGCTCTAATAATGAAACATATGACTTAAGTGTTTAAAAACTAGGATCTGCACCTTTAAAGGCATACTGTCACGGATCTAAGGACTTTATTTCTCTAAAAATGGATAATAAATAAAAATTACATTAATTGTTGGATACCAAATCTAGCTATCCCATCACCTTAACTGAACCATGATAGAGTGAAATCCATGTCATCCATCTCGGCAATTTTAGTTTTTAAATTACGGACCATTGCCATAATTCAATAATTTTTACAAAATGTCATTAATAAATGGAGTATGGTGGTTATGAAGATGGTTGAATAAAGTACATTTAGGGACAAATCAAATTATTTTTGTTCAGGTAATACTTTGTTAGACCATTAAATAGGTCAGTGGTCTGTGACAATATGCCTTTAAGACAGGTCTAACTCGACAAATAATCATTGTTTATTATCCACATAGTTCAAGATATTCAGGGAAATATAATCAGTATGACCCACGTGTGTCATAATGATTTCACGTGCACCACGAATGACGTAATTTTGTGAAGCGATGTCATAACTTAATGTGGCTTCCTCGGTGTAAACGCTTATAAAAAATGACGTCATTTTTTTTTTAGTTACGTTAAAATTCAGACGTTTTGACATGGTCCTAGCTTGTTATTCATAACAATAATAATGGATTATAAAGAAATTATTACACTCGCGTGTGAATCGTACTAATTTTACGAAACTCGTGTCAAGATACATGTATTAGCCTCGCTCTCGCTCGAGTAATACAATAATCCTGACACTTGTTTCGTAAAAATCAGTACGACACACAAACTCGTATAGTCTAACAATCTCTATTTATGTCTTCCAATCTGATGTCGTCACTTAGATTCTCTCCAAACAGCCCGCTTTGTCTGGTGGCGTTAATCGTTCTGTTATTCTCTCCAAACAGCCCGCTTTGTCTGGTGGCGTTAATCGTTCTGTTAGTATCTATGTCTGGAATCGATATGTGAAAAGTTCATTAATGCGTGTATAGTCATTGTGGATACTTCAGGTTGGCGAAAAAGCACTTCAAACGTCACCGTCACCGAGATAATTACTTTACTGTTGACCACGACCCACGGTTAGAACTAATGTATCAATACGATACACATACATATTAATTGTATGTACATTCACATATTTCATTTTCGTTTTGGTAAACAGAAGGAACAGAATGAAGAAATAAATAAATACAAACAAAAAGAGAAGGAAATTAAAGAAGGAAGAAAATAAACAAAAGAAATAACAAGGAAAGAAAGTAGGATAGAAAGAAAGAATAAATAGAAAGAAAGAAATATAAAAGGATGGATGGACTGGCGGACAGACAGACAGAGGGATAGATAGTTGGTTATATAGACAAACAGACAGACAGACAAACAGATAGACAGATAAATAAATAGACAAAGGAAGGAAATGTTTTATTTAACGACGTATGCAACACATTTTATTTACGGTCATATGGCGTCGGACATATGGTTAAAGTCCACACATATATTGAGAGAGGAAACCCGCTGTCGCCACTTCATGGGCTACTCTTTTCGATTAGCAGCAAGGGATCTTTTATATGCACCATCCCACAGACAGAATAGTTCATACCACGGCCTTTGTCACACCAGTTGTGGAGCACTGGCTGGAACGAGAAATAGCCCAATGGTTCCACTGACGGAGATCGATCCTAGTCCGACCGCGCACCAAGCGAACGCTTTACCACTGGGCTACGTCCCGCCCCCAGATAGACAAAGAGACAGATAGAAAGTGAGATAGAGTGAGGCAGAAAGACGGTTTAAGGAATATTTTATCGCCGAGCCCGCTAAAATAATAACAGTGGGATGTACGGCAACTATGTTGTAGCGAGCTCCACTGTTGAAGTAGTTTTGTTTAACGACACCACTCGATCAAGTTCAAGTTTTGTTTAACAACACCACTAGAGTACATTAATTAATTAATCATCGGCTTTTGGATGTAAAACATATTTTGGTAATTCTGACTTGTAGTTTTCTGAGATAACCCGTTATATTTTCACTCAGCAGCATAGAATCGTTCAGATGCACTTTCCAACACACATGATAACATATACCACATACTGCTACTATTATTACTTATTATATAACATTTAGTGAAATATCTTAAAATATCAGTGAAATAAAAGAGTTATCAGTCACTCAGTGAAGATAACACATTTTAGAGGACCGGCCTCGGTGGCGTCGTGGTTAGGCCATCGGTCTACAGGCTGGTAGGTACTGGGTTCGGATCCCAGTCGAGGCATGGGATTTTTAATGCAGATACCGACTCCAAACCCTGAGTGAGTGTTCAGCAAGACTCAATGGGTAGGTGTAAACCAATTGCACCGACCAGTGATCCATAACTGGTTAACAAAGGCCATGCCTGTGGCAAGCGTAAATAAAAGATCCCTTGCTGCTAATCGGAAAGAGTAGCCCATGTAGTGGCGACAGCGGGTTTCCTCTCAAGATCTGTGTGGTCCTTAACCATATGTCTGACGCCCTATAACCGTAAATAAAATGTGTTGAGTGCGTCGTTAAATAAAACATTTCTTTCTTTCTTTCATTTTAGAATTAAACTTTACACACTATTTCACTCTAAAATGTGTTATCGTCACTGTAGAAAGTGTTATCTTCACTGTAAGAAAGCCGGAAATATTTTGCTGCTGGCATTTTAAAAATAAAGGTAAATTGCCAAAAGTTATATAATAAATAGAAAATTTCATCTTTTTATCAAATATGATTTATATGTCATCTCGTGAAGTTTGCAATCATATCACACTGTACGCGGAAGCGCGACTCGTGACACATGATTGCAAACTTCACTCGATGAGATATAAATCATATTTGACAAAAAAAGAGAAGAAATATCCTCTATTTACTATTTCTACTATTATCACTATCACTACTACTACTACTATTATTACTACTACTACTTACTTCTGCTGCTACTACTTCTTCTTCTTCTTCTTCTTCTTCTTCATGGGCGTACATAGGGGGGGGGGGGGGGGGGTCGATGGGTTCGACCGAACCCCCCCCCCCCCCTGAAATCGCTTTTTTTTATAATTTAAGATATCTGACATTATTATATTTACTCAACATAGAAATATATGCCCAATAGTTCTGCAATCTATTTTGGAACCCCCCTTTTCAAAATCCTCTATTTTGGACCCCCCCCCCCTTTTCAAAATCCTATGTACGCCCATGTTCTTCTACTACTACTACTACTATCACTACCACTACCACTACCACTACCACTACCACTACCACCACCACCACCACCACCACCACCACTACCACAACTACTGTTAATATTACTTTTTTATTTATTTGTTTTTCTTCCTTTATTGCGAACTTTGGCAATATTTTTCTTTAACCTAATCAATATTCTGTTGATGTAGGAGGAGACATACAGCAATTGCACACTAATTTAGCACACAGCGTGACCTGACTAGAATGTACACTGTTATTGAATACTCGAAATGTTAACCACCTAAATTGTCGAGAATAACATTAGTAGAGTCTGAATAGAGAAAAAAATAATAGGTTGTGCTTTTATTGATTATGTTAAATCTGTTTCTCCAAGTAACATGAATTATTTGTGGTATGCAGGAATATGGTGCGAGCTGTACATTCTTCGGATCAATAAACGCTAATGATTAGCTTCTTGTTAAATATAATAATACAGTTTCATCAGTCATTTATCGGATTGCAACAGGGGGAGCTGTTGTCACCACTACTGTTTGTACAGTTTATCAATGATTGTGCGAGTCCTGTGGACATGGGGCGGGACGTAGCCCAGTGGTAAAGCGCTCGCCTGATGCGAGGTCTGTCTGGGTTCGAGCACCGTCGGTGGACTCATTTGGTCTATTTCTTGTTCCAGCCAGTGATCCATGACTGATATATCAAAGGCCGTGGTGCATGCTATTCTGTCTGTGGGATGGTGCAAATGAACGATCCCTTGCTACTACTCTTGTGGGTTTCCTTTCTAAGACTATGTCAGAATTACCAAATGTTTGACATCCAATAGCCTATAATAATAAATCAATGTGCTCTAGTGGTGTCGTTTAACAAAATAAACTGTTTATTCAATGGACATGAATTAGCGACGTCGACTTCCCTAGTCGTATCTCTTTGATTTCCCAAGGCTCGATATTTAGGTACAAGACTCCAGTTATTGTTGAAACTTCAACTGAGATTTATTATCAGCTTTTTGCATCATAAATGCCCACCTATGTTTTCAAAATAAAGAAACATACAAGTGTTTGTAGTCCAATCAACATAGTCACCTGGGAAGGTCAATGTTACTTTTAAACAATCAAATTTGCCGTGGCGTTTGCTAAGCCTAAGCTTTGCATATTGTTATTACACGTGTTCTTCGTATGATTTATATTAAATCGGTTATGTTGAACCATGTGGATGAACATATGTTTTCTAACTGGCAATATCTGTTACCGTGCTACACTATATTCATTAACACTGTTACTATCGTTTTCACTAAATTAGATCTGACGTATTTTGCTAATTTTACATTTATGACCCAGTTAATATCCGGTTTATTTATGCATGCGTGTGTATATGAAAACAAACAAATCCCAAGAGTCTTCAAATATAGTTCGTTATTTATAATGCATGAAGAATCATTATTTCATTATGGAAAATCCTAGTTTTTATTATTTATGTTATATTGGTTTCTTTCTACTGTAAAAGGTGCTCCTGATTGCAAAACAAAATCTTAGAATGTTCGCTTTGTCTTAAACGTTATATAAACTTTTCTATTTATTATCAAATTGGTTTATATGCATATCAACTCGATAGTGAATAAATGTAGGTCTAAGTGTACTTGAATTTCTTACTAAGAATAGTGGGATTTAAAAAAAAAAATTAATTGGACATACATGTATTTGGAAGTAAAATATAAACTACGAAAACCACAATAATAAAGGATATATTAGTTGAATCGATTTTTTTTTCTGACGTCATGTTGTCCTATTTTCTGACAGCAGAACAGAGTAAATCGAATTGTGTGTTTCAGATGTTGTAAAAGCCAACATGTATTGTTTTGATTTTTTTCTCAGCTTAACAGAGCTCGATATGCCTTTCACCGACTTGTCGGACAAGTTGCCACTGTTGCACCATCGATCTAGGATCGACCCCCGTAGAGGGTCCTATTTGGCTATTTCTTGTTTCAGCCAGTGTTCTACAGATGGTGTAACCAGGGCCTTGGTATGTACAATCCTGTCTGTGGAATATAAAGATCACATTATTTCATTATTTATTATCGACGCCATATAACAGTAAATTAGTGAGTTGTTGGCTAAAACTTTTTTCTTTCTTTCTTTTTCTGTTAGTTTTATATGTGAAAAGAACATAATTTTTTTTAAACCATACAGATCCGAAAATAGAATGCAGTATATTGATAAACGGCCATACAGAAAAAAATATCGACCATGTTACCAATGTCCTCATTAGATGACGTGTTTGTGTGTGTGTGTGTGTGTGTGCGCGCGCACGCGCGCGCGTGTGTGTGTGTGTGTGTGTGTTGGGGGGTGGGGGCGATTTTACGAGAGACGATCAACCTACATTGCGTAAGACTGTTGTTTTGAAGGAATGCTACATAAACATGATAAACATTAGGTAAAATACTGCATAATCTTAGTTTTAAATAACATGTTATTTACAAGGAAAAAAGTTAGTTTGATGACGCACTGAAATTGTCGCATCTGCTTCAACTAGCTACCTTACGAGCACAGATGTATTAAGTGGTATAATCAAGATGAGACACAGATGGATGTTAAACATACAACATTCGGTTTTTTTAACATGCTTATATCCAATTAAAGTTCAAGCACGCTGTCCTGGACATACACGTCGGCTACCTTAGCACTCTGTCCAGAACAGTGGGTTATATTAGTGCTTAGTTGTTACTGGCCAGTAAGAGTGACGTCGGTGTAGTGGTCTTTGTGTGGGAGCCGGTACTGGGGTGCGAACGTATGTATTTAACACATTGATTTATTAATCATCGGTTGATGGATGTAAACATTTGATAACTCTGGCATAGTCCCAGAGAGGAAACCTACTGCATTTTCTCATTAGTAGCGAGGATAGACAGGATAGCACATACCACGGCCTTTGATATACCAGTCGTGGCACACTGGCTGGAACGAGAAATTGCCCAATGATCCCACCGACGGAGATCGATCCCAAACTGACCGCACATTAGTCTAGAACTTTACCACTGGGCTACGTGAGCTCTCTCCAGTTAAAAGGCAAATTAATAAATAAAAAATCCCCACCCAACCACCCAGTGGCTTACATCTTTGGACATCTATCATAGTCATGAATAATGCTAGTTAAAATGTGATATCCAATCACGCGCGGTGTCCTGCCTCTAGCAGGTTAAGCTGCAAATAAACAAAAATAGAATACTGAATATACCATCTCTTTAAATACTGTAGTAAGTGATCACGGAATACATCTCTTTCTGGTGATATTGCCGCACGTTGTCTATTGTGTAACACTTACGATATCGGAGATGAGTTTCGTTATATGTTTACATGTATGTTTGTCAAGAATGAAAGAAATCGTTTTCTGTCACTTTAAACCAAATATATATAATTTTTATAAATTATTTAACTCTAAAAAAGCTGGTGTTCTTAGAAAACTTTCTATATTTTGTAGTTTAATTATGAATACTTTCAAATCCTCTGGCTGACATTCTGTGTATTTTTGTGTATTTATGTACATTAATGTACACCCACCGTCTTGTTACAATTATATTGACTGTTGTATGTATATATTTTCATATGCCATAGACTACGGCTTGAGTATAAATAAAGTTTAGTTCAGAACAAGCCATTTGGAGCTGAATGCAAGTGGGGTGATACGGAGCCAGGTTAAAGGACATGTTGACTTCCACCCAGCCCCACTCCCACCCCCACCATCCCTCCCCCACCCCAACACTCCACACAATGACGCGAAAATCACCACACTAAAACACGTGAAAAAATAAAATAACTGTTACGAATTTCGCAGATGCTTTTAAACATATTAAATATAGAAGGACTGTTATTATTTAAGACGCCCTTAGCACATTTGTAACTACGGCTATGTGGCGTCAGACATATGGTTAAAGATCACACAGAGATTGAGAGTGGAAACCCGCTGTCGCCACTTCATGGGCTATTCTTTCCGAGAAGCAGCAAGAGATCTTTTACATGCACCATCCCACAGACAGGATAGTAGATACCACGGCCTGTGTAACACAGCCTTAGAAAATGGAAAACAAAAACAAAAATAAAACACACATGTGAACAGTGTTTTAAAATAGTATGTGTGTAGTGAATGTAGTTTAAAACACCCGGTTACAGAATCCCTTTCCAAATAAAATGATGTCCTCATCATTTATCAGTGGCAATTTCCACCTTCCAAATACAAGTTAAAAAACCAAAAACTACATGCTTACACACAGAAAAAGCACCGCCCCAAAACAAACCAAAAATAACAAAAACAAATAAGCCTCCACCACCATACCCATTCCCCACCCCCCCCCCCCCGTACCCCCTCCGCCCTCCCACCACCACCACTACCACCATCCAGAAACAATAACAAAGAAACAAACAATAAAATCCACAAAAAATACGCACAAAAAACCACACATACACACAAAACCAAGATAAAAAACCCAACATCTCATCGTTGTGTAGATTTATCCCTTGCTAACGCAGGAGATACGTATTCTTATAGCGGCCATTATCAGCCAGTAATGAACAGTGAATCAAAAGGTAATTGTCCTGGATTACAGTGGGCTATTCCTGCTATCAAAGTCAAATAAATTACTCATGGTCATTTGCCAATTCCAAGTATGTGTTTACGATAGCCATAAAGATAGATAGGCACAGACAGGCAGGAAGACAGACAGACATATGAACGGAAACAGTTATATTCATTATAAAGGTTGGGGAGGGGGGTATATTGATGTCCAGAATGGAAGTCAAGAACAATTTTTTTTTCGCGCATTTTTTTTAAAATGTACAAACATATATAATTACAAACTTTCCGAATTTATACGATTTACTGTATTCTGATTGGCTGACGTCACTAAAAAACCAAGCGTTATCCTTCCATAAACCTCATAAAAATACGTCATCACGGAAGACCAAGATCGATTGAAACTATTTTTAGCTGGATGGGCGAGAAGCCCAATGACCCAGTTCGGTGATCATTTTAAAAATAGAACAAGGAAGTGACCTGTTTTCTCGATTAAAAAAATAAGGGAAACTGGATGAGAATTACAATATATTTTTTATTTGTTTTTATTCTGTTAAAAAACCCAAACCAAAACATCCAATAGTATGTATACATGTATTCCTACGCTTATTTACAGAACATGGCTGACGGTAAGAACGAAAGAAATTATTTTTGAGTGTTTTAAGGTACACTTCTTGTACTGTTTGTAATTATAAGAATTGTTTCTAATTTTTTCGGAATTTATCGATGTATAAAAGTCACAAATGTAGTATAAAATCGCTTCGCTACGCTACGCGATTTTATACCATTTGTGACTTTTATACATCGATAAATTCCTAAAAAATGAGAAACAATTCTTATATATCTGTAAAATATGCAAGGCCATTTTCAAAGTTTTTGATCGTTCTGGCCGTTTCTCCTCTTTTAATCCGTACTGCCGACTACCTTCTTTGTACTTACTTACCCGATGTTATATTTCACAAGGATAGTTTTTCGTTATTTCGTACAAAAATTATTTCTATAACTATAACAGTAATGGAAGCCGCCATCTTTGTGACTTAACGTTGAAGCTACTAATGGAAAAATGTAACGGGTTTCCTCTCTAAGACTATGTGTCAAAATTACCAAATGTCTGACATCCAATAGTCGATGATTAATTAATCAATGTGCTCTAGTGGTGTCGTTAACCAAAACAAACTTTTAACATTGAAGTGGCGGCCGTGTATATAGCCTTGGCTAATGAAAGTTGGCTATCTATACATTGTATATACGTTATTAGTCGTAAACATACAGTTCATATGCCTTACAAACATTAAAATATAATACATATATCATTAAAAGGGGAACACAGTTTACACTGTATGGAAAGTGATGAAAATATGCAATATAAAATGTAATAGTAATTATCAATATAACAAAGAGTGTATATAATAAAGAGAATGTATATACTCCACTTACATATTATCATGTCTCTGCGTGGTTGCCCCAAGTAAATATTAACACAGTGTTATTAGCGGTTTTACCGTATTAATGGACAATCTACACGGCGGTCGTATTTTGGGTTGAAATCCCAGTGTACGTCCACCACACCCCATATAAACTTTCTACTATAATATATAATTTTAATAATAGAAGTCCAAAAGTTTTAACATTAAAACATTTTTTTTAAATCTGAAAGAAAACTTTTTAAAAATGATATGGCAATGCATCACTCCTTGTACAACAACAACAACACACACACACACACACACACACACACACACACACCACAACCACACACACCAAAAACCAACCACCACCCCCCCAAAAAAAAAGAAAACACCCCAAAAAACAACAACAACAAACAAACAAACCCCAAAAACAAACAAACAAACAAACAAAAAACAAAGCAAACAAAACCCCCACCAATACAAAACAAAACAAACAGAAATTAAAACAAAAAAACAACAAAATAAGAAAATAACAACGTAAAAACAAACACAAACAATACGAAACAAAAGAACCTAAAAAAGGAGCAAAATAGTGGACTACTTTCGTTTTCTCCAACTGTCCTGGTTGTCCTGGTTGTCAATTCTCCAAATATAAGAAAATGTTAATGTTCTATCATATGATATGTAATAAATCTTTAACAACTGTGTATCAGATATTGACTAAAACACACTGCCTCGATCAATAGAAAAACCTGAAAAAACAATGCAACGAGGGTATTTTGAAAACATGCTTCTAAGTGATGTACTTTTCGTTTTCGTAGACATTAGGTTGAGACGAGAGAGAGCCAAGAGAGTATAAGAAAGGGGAGCTGGAGAGAGAGAGATGAGAGAGAATGAGGGAGTGAAAACTGGTAGAGAGGGAAGAGGAGAGAGAGAGAGAGAGAGGAGAGAGACTGCCGAGAGGAGAGAGCAATAACAAAGACAAAGGAGCAGGGGGGGGGGAGAGATGAGGAGTGGTAATCAAAACATGAGCAGAGAAAGTGGAGGTGAGACAGAGAGAGAAGAGTTTATACTTCAGGAGAGAGGGATGATGAGAGGAGGAAAGTATGTTGTGTACGAGGAGAGAGAGGAGAGAGAGGGGAGATAGAAGGAGGGAATGAGAGAGGAGAGAAGGGGATCGAGGAGAGGCGAAGAGAGGAGAGGAGGGCAAAATGAGAGTCCCTTCAAAAAGTGCAGTGGAAGGCGACCAATAAAACAAAACAATAAACAATGTTTCAACACTTTTTTCATACATGTTTATGTTGTAACTAGACGTGGAAAATTCTGTTGACATTTTTGATGTGTTTTCATCTGTATGTAAAGTCCGCTTATTGTTGAATAGGTAATAGCGGTAAAAGTAAATACGTATGTGAATAGGTTGAAGGGGCGGGATAAAAGACGTATGAAGGTTTTAAAAATTTTTTTAAACCGTCAGGGCGGAGAACAAATTAGAAGGGAGGAGTACCGTGTCTGTTATCACGAAAGGTAATGAGGCTAATGAAATTCCAACATCAGATTAATTATTCCATGCAGAGAGTTTGAGTTTCAGGGAGGGGAGCCTGATACTATTGATGACAAATGGGAGGTATTTAACAGGTAAGTTTCTTTTGTTTCCCGGAGAGCAAAGCGATGTGGAAAGGGGAGAAAAATAGGAAAAGAGGCTGTATAGAAAGAGAGGATTAACATCGAATTAACATAGGGAGATCCAGAGGAGGAGAGAAGGGAGAGAGGAGAGAGGGGGAGGGACGATAGAGAAGGGAGAGAGGAGAGGGGAGAATGAGAGGAGAGAGAGAGGGAGGAGAGAGGGGGGGATAGAGGGAGAGGGAGGAGAGAGGAGGAGAGAAGAGAGGAGAAGGAGAGGGAGAGGAGAGAGAGGAAGGGGAGAGGAGAGGGAGAGATGGGAGAGAGGAGAGAGGAGAGAGAGAGAGAGAGAGAGAGAGAGACGGATTCTATTGTCTGTATTTTATATCATCTAGGAGTTACAAGACATCCGACACCTAATATCCACGGATTAAATATAGTGCTGACAAAGCATACAACAAACATGCAGAACAAATCATATTTAATGATCCTAAAATATCAGCGGGCTTTTAGATGTCAAGTATGCGATGTCAGTAGCAATGGTGGGTTTTTTCTTTTCGTGTTGTTTATATATACGTTTATACACAGAAAACACAAATTTGCACGACAAATAAGTTATTTTATTCACAATCGTATCATTGCATAAGGTGGAGTGAAAAGGGTGTTTTAACATGGCCAAGACCGCTTCCCTGAATTACTACTAAATGTTTCGTCTATAAAAGGAATGTCACTATAGAGGATAGTGACGTGGCCTCTGATATGCCAGTCGTGGAGCAATGGTTGAGACGGAAAATAATCCAATAGATCCACCGATAGGAATAGATCCTACTACCCATCAAACTTTAGGTATGTAACCACATTTTTACTAATCAATAATACCAGAAATTAATAATTACAAACTACTAGTAATTAGTAACTGATTCAAAGATGGTTTGCAAATTGTGGTAATGTATCAAGAAGAAAGATAAATTGAAAGAAAGAAAAAGAAAGAAGAAAGAAAGAAACACAGAAGCATATAAAAAGAAAAAATGAAAGAAAGAATGAAGAAAGAAAGAAAGAAAGAAAAGATAGCCACAGTAACCTGAATAAATATTACCGGGGAGGGGGGGGGGGGGGGGGAGAAACAAAGAAAGGCAAGCACAGAATAAATAAAGAAAAAGGAAAGAAAGAAAGAAAAAGTAGCCGCAGTGACTCGGGTAATCATTATCGGGGACTCGAAACATTTAGCAAGCTAACTAAAATTAGACTTAGCAAAACAATGAAACAATGTGCCAAAGACCTTGTTTTCCCCGTTTAATTTCCATTTTTGTCTTAATCGTTTATTTCCAGCTGACATTTATTTAATATTATACAGTGGCGGATCCAGAAAATCCATTTAGGGGGCCCCAGTGACATGAGGTGGAATGCCAAGGGAACTTTGGGGGAGGTTTGGAGGGGGTCGTAAAAAAATGAAAATTAATATATAGATCCGCCTATGTTATCAAACAATAAAGCAAACAAGTAAAAAGTATATTTGTAAACTATCTACAGTACGAGGAATTGGATACCAGGCTGCAGCACAACTTAACTATGCCACGGAGTGAACAGTTGTAAAGTTGCTTCGACATGGAATAAATACTCAGAAGAAAAAAGCCTGCGAGTGTGGCGGAATCTCGACCCCCAGCTAGCTGACATGTCTGTTCGATACGTGTCCGTACAGCCAGACGGGGCATCAGGTGTGTGCAATGAAAGGCACACAAGACAAGAAAGTGAACATCTCAAGAATTCGGCCGTTAAGACCTAAAACTCGAATGAAATGTCAGATAAAATATACGTAGATAGAATACTGATAAAATAAATTCGCAATGGGATTTACGTTTTCACTTTTCGATTTGCCAAACTGTAATATCGTTTATGGTTTTATTGTAATACGGATTCATCTGTCTATTGCAAATAAAATAATGTAGTGATTAAAATGTAATAACAACATTGGAAGCAAGTATCTGTCTACTCGTCTGTGTCTGTCTGTCTGTCTGTCTGGATGGATGGACAGTGTAGATCCATATGTAGGCGTCTCTGCATGTACGTGACTGTGTACGTGTGAATGTGTACTGCTAGTGGTAAAGCGCTCGCCTGATGCGTGGTCGGTCTGGGATCGATACCCATCAATGGGCCCATTAGGCTGTTCTATTCGTTCCAGCCATTAAACCGCGACGGGTATATTAAAGACCGTGGTATGTGCTATCTTGTCTGTGGGATGGTGCATATAAAAGAGCCTTTGTTACTAATGAAAAAATGTTGCACTCGCTTGATGCGCGGTCGGTCTGTGATCAATCCCCGTCGGTGGGCTCATTGTGCTGTTTCTCGTGCCAGCCAGTGCACCATGACTGGTATATAAAAGGCCGTGGTATGTGCTATCCTGTTTCTAGGATGGTGCATATAAAATATCCCTTGATACTAATACTAGTGTCGTTAAACAAAACAAACTCATTCATCTCATGATCATCATCCATTTTTGTAATGTACTCCAAAACATCGCCAAAAATACCCCAACCAACAAACCAAAAATCCCACCAAACAAACAAACAAAACCTATGACGAAAGTACGATGGGATACTGCGGAATTGGTGCCAAATTGACAGGCAGAGCAGTACCCATGGGTGAGGTGTTAGTGATGTTTGCAAAGGTGTGGATTTTTTGTTTTGTATTTTCTCCACGCGTAATATTGATTTGCCAATGTTGTTAGTCGGAGATACAAAAGGTATAAAACCATAGCATGCAAAAACTCAGTCTGGTGCCAACACACAGCATTGGTTACACGTGTCCGCGTTTTCCTTTTTCTTTTTTCTTTTTTGTTGACTTAACAACATGACGCACAAATGTCTTAGCCGATGAAAGGTATCTACGGATCCGATATCTGTGCACGTCATATCAGTGTATACAGTTCGCTTTAATAACGTTAGGTCTGCGCGATGTTTGTGTTACAGATAAATCACGGAGCAGTGCGAGTTCTTTCTTGGCTTTTTCATCTTTCGATGTGAGCTTCTGAAGGCACGACGTGACCCAATCAATCGACAAAGTAAAAGGCAAGACTGGCTGCGCTCTTGGTCCCGAAAACCCTACAAGCAGGACTTGAACGTTGGCCGCCTAAACGACGGACGGCGAGCGCCTCCATTGAATCAATAGCGCCGCGCGTGTCATTTCGCACATTAAAGCCAATCGCGGGAGATGTGTTTCTTCTGCTCCTCGACCTTCTGGGATGTGGCGGCACGTGTCGCGCGGTTCCCCCGCCGTTAGTCTCGATCTCTGATGTGTCATCATCCAAGTTTTCTTCTTCAGTCTCGGCTGCTGCTGATGATGATGACACGGCTGGGCTAATTGTTCTGGAACGTATTTGAGATGTTTCCTGATTTAAATGTTCGATCACAATGGGCCATTGAGTAAAACTTGTTTCTAAAGGTAAGGCGTACTATATAGTGAATGTGTGTAAATGAGATAAATTGTGTTATTTAGTAGGCCTGTTCTAGATGTAGGACTAGGACTGGGGAAAGAAAGATAATGGGGGTCCACTTTAGCTGTTCTTGTGAACAAAGGAAAGAAACAGGCAACTTTACAAACTCTGATTTGACGGGCTTCATTTTTTTTAGTGGTTTGTTATAAAAAAATATAAAAAAAACGTATTTCTTGTATGGTTTTACTTTGTTGCACTGAATCAAGCCACTGTGCATGCCAGCGGCAGGTCCGGGGGGGGGGGGGGGGGGGGGGTTCCCGAACCATTAGATGGGCACAACAAATTTTTTTGGCATTGGCATTGGTTTTACTTCACTTTAGTTAATCTGACAATTGTTATTACATGTATTTTTCTTTCTTGCACTTTGAACATATCTACATGGATGTATCCATCGAGGAATTATACCAAGTGTGTTCTATATGAATATATCTCATAACCATAAACACAGTGCGTGACATATGTATATATCCATCGAGCAATAAATTATTCTATCAAGTATGTTATATATGGATGTATATTTTAAGTGTGTACTCTGCGTTGTATATGGATGTATCTCATAAGTATATACACTGTGCTTTGTGTTCGGATATATCTCATAAGCATGTGCATTGTGCGTTATATATGGATGTATGTGGTAAACATACAGGGTGCGTTGTATATGGATGGATCTCATAAGAATATACATTGTGCGTTCTCTGTGGATGTATCTCATAAGCATATACCAGGGTTCGCACGCATCCTGGGAAATCCTTTTAAAGTGTTTAACTTTTATTTTCATCCTGGAAAGTGCTTAAAACTCCTGAATTTTTTTTAATTAACCTCGTGAAAAGTCCTGGATTTTTTTTTTTCTTCTTCTTCTTCATTTAATAATAATTATTTGAAAAGTATAATATATTTATAAATAATCGCGTTTGACGTCTGGTTCCAAACAATATTCACGCAGCGGTAATTATAAGAGGTCGACTGTCACTGGCCATCTGTTAAATACATTGTATAATACACTGTGCTTTGTACATGGATGTATCTCATATATGAATATAAACTGTGCATTTGTATATGGATTGACGGATCCCACGAACATATCCACATTGTGTTGTATATGTATGTACAAATCTGATAAGCATGCCGACAGTGTGTTGTGTGAATGTGATTTTCAATGTGTATATCCACAAACTGATTTGTATGGATGGATATATCCAATTAGTTTATCCACTGTGTTTTGCATACTATGTATGTAGTATATGGATTGTATTGAACTAATGAACACGTCCAGTGTATATATATGTGTGAATCCGATGAACATGATCACAAAGAATGTTGTTTATGGAAAGTCTAGCTGTAATTATAGCAGTTGACGAGTTACTCTTTCAAACTGCTAGCTTTAACCCGCGTTTTAGACCAAGCTCTGTGACGTATGTTGAATGGCAGGAGTCAGTATGGAATATGACTTGCCGGTGGGGCAGGATATGCTCATCTTTCTCCAATACCTTATATCATCACTGTTTCGACAGTGATTCGTGGGAACATGTCATCACAGCTATATTTATTGCAATGAGCTCGGTCCTATGCTAGTTTTGATTTAGTAAACTATAGTCCGTCCCATCCTCCTACAAAAATATTTTTTGTAAATAACTTCAGTTTGGTTTGACGTAGCCTAAGAAGAAAAGCAAAAGTGTTCTGGAAATAAAAAAACCAAATAACAACCCCCCCCCCCCCCCCACCCCCACCCCCCAAAAAACCCAACCCCAAAACAAAAAAAACAAAAAAAAAACCTTTTGTGTGCAGTTTAGAAAATAATCGCCTCAGAAATAAATAACTTGTAGTAAATGCCATAGTATGAAATACAAGGCGTTCCATGTGGGAAGGACTATAGTCTGGAAGTGGCAGTCCTCTTTGTGATGTAAGGATTATTGTCCAGTAAAGAATCTCCCTGGGAGTGGCTGTCCTCAGGGCACAATATAGTGATTCAACTACTATTTTGTCAAATGCCTATTCGACTGCATTGTGCCGGAATAAGATCTGTATCGATCGTGGGTAATGGTTTTGTTATTCAGATTTGACTTGCGAACTCCCCGCAATCTTATGACGTCATTGAGTTGTGTCATCGCCTTCACGTGACGTCAGACACTAATCTCAATTTTCGTTCTTGTTTCGTTGTTTATTTTTATTTTTATATTGTTGTTTGTTGTGAATAGCCTATTGATAATGCGGCACAGGTATATATTTATGAGATTTAGGATTTTATTCATAAAGTCTGGAGTTTGAAAGGTGAGCAACATAAACATTATTATAGAGATCATACAAGTTTGGGGCCGTTCAAAATTAGCGTTAGACCATACATACACACACACACACACACACAAACTTAATATTATTACGTAACGCTTGGAGACGACCCCCCTCTCCTCTCATTCACAAACACGTCATGGGTGTAATAGAATCTATAATTTTATCGTACTGTTTCGCCATTTGGAAATTAGAAAAGCACAGATACGCATTTCAACTCGATTTATAATTCTTATATAGGATACGCCTAGCTATAACTACCTACGTTAAATAAAATATTTTAGTAATAAAATATTTTTAAAGTGCGTTACATAACGCTTGGATCTAAAGTCCGAAGCAAAATGTTAACAACTACGAAAAATTGCTCTCCTACCTTTATTTTTCGTTAGATTTTACCCACATTTTGTCCAGACAGAAATCTTGAAAAAACCCAATTACAATGACACAGATTCCACATACTAGATGATAACCATGTGACCTATATCGACTTCGCTGAGATCGCATAGGGCAAAAAGTATGTAATTTTGTGCCGGCTGCCATTTTGACTTTTTATGGAATATTCTCCAAGAGGGGTGAAAGGATATGACTTAATCTAACAAAGCCATAACATGTTATGATATAAAAGCAAATGTGATGACGTCATATTAATTTTATTATTATTTGTTTAATTTTTATTTAATGATACCGCTAGAGATCATTGATTTTATATTAATTATGACACAAACTTTGGAGGCTTTCACCCCTCTTGAAGAGTATTCCATTAAAAAAAAAAATGGCAGACAGTAGAAAACTTCATGTATTTTGCCCTATGCTATCTCGGCGAAGTCGATACTGGCGACATCGTTACAGTCTCATATGTGGAATCTGTGTCACTGTAATGGGTTTTTTCACAACTTGTGTCTGGCCAAAATTTGGGGGAAATGTAAGAGTAATTAAAGGTAGGAGAGTAATTTATTGTAGTTGTTAACAATTTGGTTCGGACTTTACACTCGCCTACCCCCTCGAGCGTTACGTACGATCGATGTCCCAAACTGCGTTCACCTAACGACAAAAACACGAATAAGATATTTACGGAAGTACTATTCTACATTTTTCAGCTACAATATGTAAAAAAAAATAGATAGCAATCAGTTAAGGTAAAAAATCAACAATGTGGACGTAAAACAAATCCATTCTAGTGTAACAAAAGTGAAGCACCCTCCAGTAAACAGGAAAAAATGCAATGTTTCTAACTGCGTCCAGGCGCATACGTTTGCAAAAAGTATAGAGAAGCGCATGTTCAGTCCGTCATTTTCCATTTTTAAGGACACTACATTAACAAATATATGTTTCTTAACTATACACAGTTGACGAACACTGTTTATTTTTATTTTATAAGGAAAAATTCAGTTTTTCTAGCGTTCTGGTCTGGTCTGCGTTTTTCTAACACTTGATAGGCATTATGTTCATACCAGTGAATAGTTTGTAAAATATGATTCTTAATTAACACAATTTATACACCCAAAATTATTTACCATTGTTATGAATGTATTATAACTACTATTCACTACAGAAGAGGCACAAAAATGTAGCATACCTTTTGCATTGCAAATATAATTGAAAACGAATTTTAACAGGGGTCTTAAAAATCATAACATTTTAATGATTTGGCCTTGTTGATCTGGCACGTGTGAGGTCAGGTGACACGCACCGAATGTAAATTCAGCTTTCTCTATTTAAGTCAATTTCTACGAGTCACGTGGACCCGATATCGGTAATTTTAAGGAATAAACCAAAACGACTTGGTAAAATTATTGATTTTAGATACTTACTTGTTTGAACTTTATTGTCAATGAAAATGGTCTAGAATTGTGAAGAAAAACCTCACAAATGAACGACAAGCAGACAGCAAATCGGATGTTGATTGAGCGATCCGTGCACGAGAAAATAAACTGAACGGAGATAGAAGCATAACGCAGTTAGGGACGTTGACAATATTTGAATGGCCCCTTTTCACGAAGAAATTTTTTAAAATAATAAAACTCAAAATTAGTAATTTTCAATGTGGATTTAAATAAAACGTTATTAAGCCATTTAAGGTCGACGACAGTCACTCTTCGCACCCTTTTTTATTTTCGTACACAATAAATATCATGGATCAACCAGTTTCGGTGTGCATAAACATATCAATATTTATAAACAGTTAGTTGTTATTCAAATAGCTACCTTTTTATGAGTATTTCTACGCTTCAAATGAGCACTAAACTGGCCTCTATGTAGCAAAGATTACCGCACGTTCGTCAAAAACTGTAGCATGCACCAGGAGTAAATATTGTTAATTACGCACTCTTTTTCGATGATCGAAACGTTTACGGTCGACGACAGTCACTTTTCGTACCCTCGTTTTGGCTTCGTACACAATAAATAAAACATATCCAATAGTAATATTTTAATATAATATATCTGACAAAAGGTACTTTTTATTTCTTTCATCTTTTAAAATTTAAACTTAATATTTTGTCCAGAATTATGAAAAATAAAAACATACGACCTGTGAACAATGTTATTTGCTGATTGTAGCAATAGCAATTTTGCATTATAATTTTCCCAGCAGGCCCACCCCCGGAATTTTGTTTTGAACATTATTAATGAACCTGGATGTGTTTGTAGAAAATCTTGTAATAAAAAAATTGTACCATTTACGAAATTTGGATTTCATTTGAAATTACGGTGATATGCTATGGCCTATGTATTGTGAATGAAGCCAAAAGCAAGGGTGCCAAAAGTGACTGTCGTCGATCTTTTAGTTTTTGTGGGTATTTAAAAAAAAATTAAAACATGCATGTTGTTCAACAAAAAATGCACCTTATTATAATAATATAGCTAAGTTTGAATTTGAATGACGTCAATATACCAATGACGTCACTGCATTTCCTTAAATAACAATAAACTGGGTGCATGACGTTTCCATTTCCTGGTGCATGGCGTTTTCGTTTTTAGAACGCTGGACAATTAATTCCATTGCAAAAATGTTATTGACAATATTTTGTTTGAAAATTACAAACACACTTGACTCAAGAAAACCTTGTAATTGTAATATTTACGAAATATCTATTTGAACTGATAATTACGGTAAGATATGTAATATGTATTGTGTACGCAGCCAAAACAAATGTTGTTTTTGTTGGGTTTTTTGGTAAATAGTTTCAGTTTCGTTTGACATGAGAAGAAATGTAAAAGTGTTTTGAAAATAACAAATAAATACTACTTTTGTGTGCAATTTACAAATCAATCGGTTCAGAAATAAATAACTTGTAGTGAATTTCATAGTATGAAAAAAAGGCGTTGCCGTGCATACTCGCGCTCGCACACACACGCTTACGCGCAACTAACGAAGAAAACAAAACAAAACTAAAACATTTTCTGTGTGAAGTTTGGCTATTCATTCCATGTATGCAGTGGAATCAAAGATTTTTATGACCTGATTAGTGTAACTTTTAGGTTACGTTTTTACCAAGGTCGACGGCAGTCACTTTTCGCACGCTTGTTTTGGCTTCGTACACAATAAAAATTAAATATACCGAAGAATATCTTACCATGATTTCACTTGAAATCCATAGTTCGTAAAAGGTACAATTTTTTAATCATAATATTTTCTTCAACCACAGTCAGGTGCATTAAGGCCACCGCAGACATTTGCAACTTTGTCGCATGCAACTGAAATTGCATGATTGCAAGCAACTTTTTTTCTCGTTGCACTGATCCGCACACACATGCGACAACCATCAATTTTAGTCTGGCAGTGATCACGTGACAGTCAAAATGGCGGTTTTCCCCCGTATTTATTTCGACGGTGGTCATGAGATATGTTCTACAACATATTTGTTATGACGTAGAAGACTGAATTTACGTAAAGTTGTACTGAATTCGTCCCACACGCTTTTTGGTACTTTAGGATATAACCACACAATTTATGTAGAAAACCTGTATAAACATACCTGATATTCCAAGCGCAGATTCCATCTCTGCAAGACACATCTCCCTTTTAGCCCTATTGCTATATTCAGGGGATGTTGTGTCAAAAAGACATGGCAGGGCTAGAAATAAAAACAAAAATCTACATGCACCAGGTGCATGCTGAAAAAAAAGTTACATGCACCATTAAAATTCTGCATGCACCAAAAATAAGGCAACTTCGTTTTTTTTTTTATATGAAGCTATTCGGAATTATTCGGCAATACCTATATTTATTTATTAACAGTACCGGAACGTTATACAACTGCGTTTATTACTGATTCTTGATCAAATATGAAAATTTCACCCAACGTAAACGCCTTATAGAAATCTACAAAAACGTACGAATATTTGTGTTTTGTATAAAGCAAGTTATCAATTTGTTTACGCAATACACAGTACTTGAAAAATATTAGCATGCACCGCGTGCACCCAGTTTTAAAAGTTACATGCACACGCAAAAATCAGCATGCACCGGTGCATGTACTAACACTGCATTTCGAGCCCTGCATGGTCTGCCATATCAACACTAATTCATCCTCTTTTTCTGTAGACAACATGCTGCAGGAGGCTGCCATTTTGAGTCATTTGATTACTATCTATCCGTTCATTGGCAGTTTAAATTATTACGTCAACGTTTTGTTGCATGGAAGGCGCACACGTTTGCGACAGCGTGCAATTAGATGCAATTACATGCAACAAAAATTGCATCGCGGGCCAGTGCACACGATTACGTCAACGTTTTGTTGCATGGAAGGCGCACACGTTTGCGACAGCGTGCAATTAGATGCAATTACATGCAACAAAAATTGCATCGCGGGCCAGTGCACACGATGCAACGACGTACGATTTTTGTTGCATGCAACAAAAATTGCACCTTGTTGCAAAGGTCTGCGGTGGCCTTTAGTAATGTTCAAAAAATGAATAGCAATTTTGCACTGGAATTTTTCCAGCATTCTTAAAACGGAAACGTTATGTACCCAGTGTATTATTGTAAGGAGATGCAAAATGACGTCATTGGAATACTGACGTCATTTAAATTCAAAATTATTACAATCCTTCGTCACATTAAAATAAAAACTGGTCTACTAACCTTGACCCCTAACAAGCAGACAACGCTGTTTACAGGTCGGTATTTGTATTTATTTTTCATAATTCTGGACACAATATTAATTTTAAGTTTTAAAAGATAAAAGAAATAAAAAGTACCTTTGTCAGATTTATCATTAAAAAATTACCGTTGGATGTTTTATTTATTGTGTACGAATCCAAAAAGAAGGGTACGAAAAGTGAATGTCGTCGACCTTAGTACGCTCTAAGCCTAAACGTGCACACTCAATACACATACGCGTGTACACACACAACATACACAAACACACACACACACACACACACACACACACACACACACACACACACACATCACATCACAGCGAGAAGAGTTGATTCCCCAAAAGAAAATCAGTGTGGTCTCAGCTGTTCTACGGTCCAGGGCCCCGTTCTATGAACGGATCTTAGCGCTAAGATCACCGTAAACGCATATGTTATCTATGCAGTTATGGTGATCTTAGGGCTAAGATCGCTTTGTGGAACGGGGCCCTGGCCAATAATTCTGAATCAAAAATATTATTGTTAGTAAATCTTACGGCAGAGATGCATTTACTTGTAGAAAGCAGGAAATTGCATTTCAGGACATCTGTTGTCCGAACCAAATTGTTAACAACTACAAAAAATTACTCTCCTACCTTTAATTGCCGTTAGATTTCCTCCAAAGTTTGTCCAGACACAAATCGCAAAAAAACCCACTAATAATATACAGATTCCACACACGAGACTGCAACGATGTCGCCGATATTGTCTTTGCTGAGATTGCATAGGGAAAAATACATGCAGTTTTCTGCCGTCTGCCATGTTGTTTGTTTATGGAATACTCTTCAAAAGGGGCGAAAGCCTCCAAAGTATGTGACACAATTAATATGAAATCGATGATCTCTAGTGGTATCATTAAAATAATAATAATAATAAAATAAAAAAAATAATAATATGACGTCATCACGTTTGCTTTTATATCATAACATGTTATGCCTCTTGAAGAATATTCCATAAAAAGTCAAAATGGCAGCTGATACAAAATTACATGCTTTTTTCCCTATGCGCTCTCAGCGAAGTCGATACAGATAACATGGTTAGCATCTGGTATGTGGAATCTGTGTCATTGTAATGGTTTTTTCAAGATTTGTGTCTGGACAAACTTTGGAGTTGTTAACAATTTGGTTCGGACAATAGTTTTCAAATGTTTACGGAGGAACATATCTCCGAAACTATGGAGCAACCAATCAGAAGTCCTTAGATCGATATCCAAACTATGTGGGATGCCGGCGAGTAATACACGTGGTTTTCGGTGCACTTTTAAAGGCATACTGTCACGGATTTAAGGACCTTATTTCTCTAAAAATGGATAATAAATCAAAATTACATTACTTGTTGGAAACCAAATCTAGCTATCGTATCACCTTAACTGAACCATGTCATCCCTTCTCGGCAATTTTAGTTTTTGAATTATGGATCATTGCCATAATTCAATTATTTTTACAAAATGTCATTAATAAATGAAGTATGGTGGTTATGAAGATGGTTGAATAAAGTATATTTAGGGACAAATAAAATTATTTTTGTTCAGGTAATACTTTGTTAGACCATTAAATAGGTCAGTGGTCTGTGACAATATGCCTTTAAAGTAACACTTCCATGAAAACGTTATATATTATTATAAGATGTAAATATTAACTAGATGTCAAAATAAGCGTCTCTTGCAATAAGATCCATGAAAAAGAATATTTGAGGTGCTGAGCCTAAACTTTATGTAAAATTTCTACTGAAAAATAAAACTGAATTGTATTTTGTAACGTAATAGAAAAAGTGTTCCTCAAAGGATTTCAATTTTGAAAACATATCTGAATTCTCTTATCCATTAACTCCAAATCCTCTAAGTTTGGTATTCCTAAATCCTTTTAATACAGTCACCCTTTAGCAATTCGGTAAATTATATCTGTTGTGAAAATGGGGGGGGGGGGGGGGGGGGGGGGGGGGGGGGGGGGGGGGGGGGTGGGGTGTCACAAAACGGGTAGATACACACAAAGTTGTGAGTCCTGCAATGCTATAATAAATTTTCCATCCCTAGAGATGTAGGCCTTGACAAAAATCACTCTGAGCATTCGTCCCCCATTTGTATCGACCGACCCCTTTGGCGCATAGACTGTACAGACGATTCCTTGTCTTGCTAAACGTGGATCATATATTATTTAGTTATGTCAACCTCTTCAATGTTCACGAACAGTCTGCCCTTGGATATGTTATATTTTTGGTACATAATACATTTTTTCATGTCATGTCGTTAACATATCTCCATACTTGAAAATAATCGATACTGCGATTGCACAGAGTTGTTGATCTTTGTCAACAAAAGGTCACTGGTCACTTGCGGACATGTGTGCGATTACAACAATGTTGACTTTTAGAAATAATTTCCACGATGAAGGAGTAATTAGACGCTTTGTTGTGATATTTATTTTGAAATAATTAAATGCTTTTAATATACAGTAGACCTAACAAAATCAATAAGTACCGCGACGATATAGTTCTTTCCTAAGTCATTCCTTCGCAAGAAGATTCGACAGCAATAAAGTAAATAAATGTTCAGTAAGACCACTACACTGATGTTAAATGGTTAATTGTCATTCTCTTTGAACAGTGATGTGTACCTGCTATGAATAGCATTGTTCTCTAGTTGTCAACAACTGGAAAACCTGCTCGTCTCATTTTATTTATTTATATATTCAAAATAATATTAATGGGGGAGAGAGAGAGAGAGAGAGAGAGAGAGAGAGAGAGAGAGAGAGAGAGAGAGGGCAGAGAAGGGAAGGAGGGAAAGGGACAGAGAGGGGAGGGGGGGGGGGGGGGGAGAGCAGATAGAAAGGACGATAGACAATGAAATAGGTGAACGAACAGATGGGAAAGATAGAATAACCGTTAAGAAAGGAATTATGGTTTATTTAACGACGAATTCAACGCATTTTAACTACGGTTATATGGCGTCCGGTTAAGATGGATGGAGAGAGAGAGAGAGAGAGAGAGAGAGAGAGAGAGAGAGAGAGAGAGAGAGAGAGAGAGATGACAAATAGACATATTGACTGACAACAGACATAGACAGAGATATAGACGGACAGACAGACGGGGAGATGGAGACAACCATTACCGAAGAGACAGACGGAGAAATAGACAGGGAGAGAAACAGACATATAGATAGACGAATGGCTGGACAGACAGACGCGAAGCAAGAACTATTGGCACCCAATGTAGTTGGTGAGATCATGGTTTCAAAAGAAGGTTCCAGCATGCTGTCGTTGGCACTCAGCAGCTACCTCAGTTGTTAACAGTTTAATCGGTTAGTATGCGTGAGGAAAATCGCTAAAAACTGCCACACTACCTGTCTTAGCAACAAATAATCTTTTCACAGGATAACACATACCATGTCCATTGACATAGTAAACTTAGAACTGGTAATGTTAGCATCACTTGGTGTTCCAAGTTAACCAAGCCCATAGTAGCTTAACTTCATTAATTCCAGTATCGGTAAGAACTTTATGTTTTAACTTGAGGTTATCGTCAATCTGATTAAAATTAGTCTACTGGTCTTGCAGTAGATCTAACAGCATTGCGTGGACTCCCATGTCCAGGTGACATTTTATCTATAAATAACAATTTAAATATCGACAATTTACACTTCGCCTTTTATAGCGTTATTTGGGAGCATACAAATCCTAAAAATATCGGGCGAGACTATTTATACAATAGGCGAACTTCTTAGTCTATTTCAACATTAAAAAACAGGGGGGAAAGTGCAGTAAGAAACTGGATTGTATACTAGTATAAACAGATTTTATGGCTATGCCATCACGGGGTTGGGGGTTTTTTTTCGTCTTGAAACGAATTTTATATGTCATTTCGTATACCCTCGGCATAATCCCGAATGTTTTCAAATCACTGGCATGATTTTGCAAGTAAGGTTTTGATTTGTCGCATGAAAGGTCAACTGGACATGAGCTCCAACGGGGTGCTGTTAGATCCACAAGTAATAGTAATTAACCAGTGGAGCTAATTTTAATTAGATTAGGTTATCGTATGCAATGAGTAGGGGTGTCAGAAAAATGTTTCAGTAAAAAACAATTCAGTTTTAAAAATCCTCTTGTCAGTTAATTTTCTTTTGTCGGACGAGCAGGTAATAGATATGCGATAAAGATCTGTTATAGAAATCGCTCGGTTCCTGCAGTTTCTTCGTCTGCAGCGTACTCAAAACGTCTTCGAACACTCGAGGAATGCGCATGGCTCAAAGTCGGCAAAGCAACGGATATCTTTGTAAATAGTGTGAAAGCGAATACACGCTGATTTCTGATCCGGTACCGAACCTGTGCATGCCTTTCCGCGGAATAGGGGTTTTCTTTTCCGATAGTAATCAACGGCATCCAGCCTCATCGCCACCAGTGACGAATATTTAGTATGCATGGGATTTGTCTGTTATTGCATCGTGTTTCGTTTGTTTGAGAGCGCTCCTACAGGACTTTGCGTTCAGTAATAGGCGAAAAGCCTTACATACACTGGGACGTCACAGGGAGGGGCCGATTCGATTGGTTAAATACGCGAGCTTAACCAAGCACCCATTATTGAAAATCGCGGTTCGTATTTAATGACGGTTATTATGGAACTATTGCTGTATTTCTAGACACAGTCTTTCATTTCAGCAGTGCTATTTTCTCACTTCTGCCGATTGCACATAAATAACATTTCAAACAGCTAAAATGTTAGATTGGCTATTTTTATCTGTAATTGTCTTATTATTATTATTTCTAACATCTTAACTCTGTCATACCTGGAAATATTTTCGTACTGAAACGTAGTTAAACAGGCTTACGTTCAGCTAGTCGTTTTCGTTAAACTTTTGCAAACTCTTTTGACTGGTTCCCGACGTGGTCATTCATTGGGTTAATACAATGTAGTGTCATAACCAGTGTAGCACTAGCGACAAAGAGCTGGCTGAACTTACATCAGATCATCCAGTCTTTTAATGGTGTACTGTTTTCTGTTAATAGTTATCGAAAGGTGGGGTGCTAACGCAAATGTACATTTGAAAGTTGAGTTTGTGATTTCACTAGTTTGGATACCTTAATTCATATAGTATCTCTCTCTCTCTCTCTCTCTCTCTCTCTCTCTCTCTCTCTCTCTCTCTCTCTCTCTCTCTCTGTGTGTGTCTGTCTCTGTGTGTGTCTTTCTGCCTGTGTGTGTGTTTGTGCGTGTGTGTTTGTGCGTGCGTGTGTACTTCATGGAACGCCCCAGTAAATTCAAGTTCTTCGATCCAAAGATGTAACGGAAGTATTCTAAGTAGCACCCACATAACTACTGAAGTAAATCGAAATGTTTGACAATAAAATGGTATTTCTATGATACACGCTTGGAGTTAATGACACGGTATCTTTGATACGCTAATGATTTTCCTGAACAAAACAAAACAGAACATGGCGTTTTATTACATTATGGACGTTCTACACTGAACTGTATTTATAAATGGTACATAGGATAAAATTAATGTTGACAAGATCGTGGTTGACATAAAGATGTTCGTATATTATTATAAATAATAAATATTAAGAAGTAGTAATTAAAATACGAAATCTGAGGCGTGGTATAAATTAGTATACGTATGAAATTTATACAACAATTTATAAAACTCAATATAGTTGCCTCCCCTTCCCCCTCCCGTATAAAAATACGAAACAAATTGCCCTTTTAGTTTAGAAATAGACAATCCACGCTCACTGATGTTACATTTTCAGGCAAATGTTTATAATATTTCAAATATATGTACCTGAATTTTGGTCACTGTATTGTCAGGTTTAAATCAGATGAATATATTAAAGGTACTTAATGTTGCAATAAAATTTACTAGACTGAAGTTGCTAATTTAATTCATCATAACTGATATTCTTCTACCACTCCCCCCCCCCCCCCCCCCCCCCCCCCCCCCACACACACACACCTAATGTCAGGATTTATGTATTACCACCGTTCTCGCTCGGGCAATACAAAAATCCGGACACTCTTATGGTAAAACCAGTACGACACTCAAGCTGGTATAATAATCTCTATAATCTTTCTGGCTGGCTGTATGTCCGCCTGGCTGGCTGTATGTCCGTCCGTCCGCCTGTCCCACATATAGTTTTCCGGATGCTTTTAAAAAAAATAAAACCTTGATAAATTGAGCCAAAACTTTGGGTATAGCTTTATTATGTACTGTTTCAGATAAGTTTGACTTTCATGGCGATTTACCCATTTTTGAAAGAGTTATTTCCCTTGAACTTAGGAGATAAGAAAATGTGTTTTCCGTTTGCTTTTTACTGTTTTGTTTTTCACAATGCCTTGAGATACTGAGCTAAAATTTTGCATGTAGCATTATCATGTACTGTCACAGATAGAGTTTAACTTTCATGGCGATTTAGGAGATAAAAAAGTTTGTTTTGTTTAACGACACCACTAGAGCACATTGATTTATAAATCATCGGCTATTGGATGTCAAACATACGGTTATTTTGACACAGTCATAGATAGGAAACCTGCTACATGTTTCCATTACTAGCAAGGAATCTTTTATATGCACCATCCCACATACAGGATAGCACATACCACGGCCTTTGATATACCAGCACTGATTGGAACGAGAAATAGCCCAATGGGCCCACCGACAGGGATCGATCCTAGACTGACCGCGCATCAGTCGTGCGCTTTACCGCTGGGATTTAGGAGATACGAAAATGTGTTGGGGCCCGGTAGGGGACTTGATTGTATTGCTTTAGCAGTACTCTCAGAATGTTTGTTGTAATAGGCAAGATACTGCCATGTCTGTTGATTTCTGTGACTGGACATATTTCTATTACGGCCCTTTAGTTCACTAAACGTACATTGATTAGATCGCTTATAATTTATGGAAATTGAGTCCGAGAATGTTGGAGACTTTTAGACATGTATAGTAAAGGAATAATATGTCATCACCGGATGCAAAATTCACTCATTTAGAACAAAAATAAATACTTGAAAAGTCGCGCCTAATCCCTATCGACTTTATTTGAATATCATTTGAATATATTTATTTAAATATCCTTTTAATCTTATTTATTTAAATATTCTTTTAATCTATTTTAAATACAAGCAAATACTTTTAAATGTTGTAATGATTTTGTTTAAAGAATGTAAATGTTAAAAAGAAAGACACATATACCACGACACACACACACACACACACAGATATATATATATGTGTCGCTTGTTGCTATAATCATTAACTATCATCATACTATAATAATCATAACTCTTTTCGCCTGCACGTTGACCCCAATCATAAATGTTTTCGAAATGCCGTACACGCACAGACGAACAATTTCTCATCTCAATAAGTTAAATCGACGTGTGTTCCCAATTATATCGGTAATGGTCAAGGCTTGAAGTACACTGGCCATCCTGTGATCGATTAGATTCGGCCGCTCTATGGACACTAAGATTAGCCATCGCTTTCTGTCGAGCCGTACAAATGTGATACGACACGATATGGAGGATGTATCTGCGTGGTATAAGTAGCACTATACCAGATGGCTTATGACTGGTTTAAAGTTGGATTTCATAAAGTACTTATTATTCCGCCAGCCCCGCCATTGGTGGTACAAAGTGACAGTGTTTGTTGTCAGGGTTAGGGTCAGGGTTGTTTCATCTGGGAATAAATGCATGCAGTGTCATTTCTTATTAATCAACTAATCATAATACGTTGCAAACGGGCCGCATCATACACGTCATAGGCGGGCCGTAACCCGTATTTTCCTATGGTCTCATATGACACGTTTTACTTCCGGTATATTCTTTTTTCTCTCTCTCTCTCTCTCTTTTTTTTTTTTTTTTTTGTTGAGCGGCCCGGGAAGACCGTTTCGATTCGTTATGAGTAATCTTCCAAAAACTTAAGTTTACTTGCTGCTGAAGACTCGTCTCGTGGAAAACTGTTATATTTCTTCATTCCACGTGCAGTTGCAATATAAATTCGCATCACACCAGTGGCGTAGCCCCCCTCCCCCCATTAGATCTTTTTTTTTACTGTATTAAATTTTATAAAATCATACATACATAGTGTTAGTTGCCCCCCCCCCCCTCTTCCGCCCCCACCCCAATAGTGGGTTTTTACCCCAATGTAAAATCTGGCTACGCTAGTGCATCCCACCCCCACTATGTACTGTCCTGGTATGAGCGTTTGACTCACAGCACGTCTGTTATTGATAAACACGTTTCCAGCTATTACGATACAACCTGATCTGGCTCTGATTAACGATTACGTTATAACGTCTTCACGCCTACGAGTTCTATTCGTGGCCCGCGCTTATGCAATTATTTAACAGAATGTTCTTTTTTTCAAAGCCAAACACCGCGAATGTGTGGAGATTGCATTTGCAGCACGTTTCGTCGTGCTCGCTATCCATTTCGTTATTATTTGCGTGTTGTTTTCCTTGGGAGGATCCAATATAAGGTGAAAGCTAAAGCTGTTCTTGTGAGAGAGGCAGTCAGTCTTCCGACAGTCAGATCACGGCCAGGATAAAGCTGTTTCACACTTATGTCATATCCGCATTGGTTATGCCTATTTGATTCATTTTGATACAGTAATTAGTGAAGCTTCACACAGCGGGAAAAACGCGTGGTAGACACGGGAAGCCTTGAATAATTAGAGTTGCCTAGCCTAGATTTTATTTAGAAGTTAACTAGCCTAGAATAATTAGGAGTTATCTAGCCTAGAATAAATAGAAGTTATCTAGCCTATAATACATTATAATACATAGGTGTTACCTCGCCTGAAATAATTATAAGTTATCTAGCTTAAAATAATTAAGAGTTAGCTAGCCTATATAGTTAGATGTGCTATCCTGTCTATGGGATGGTGCATATAAAAGATTCCTTGCTGCCAATCGAAACGAGTAGCCCATGAAGTGGCAACAGCGGGTTTCCTCCTTCAATATCTGTGTGGTCCTTAACCATATGTCTGACGCCATATAACCGTAGATAAAATGTGTTGAGTGGGTCGTTAAATAAAACATTTCCTTCCTTCGTAATATAGTTAGGAGTTACCTGTCCTAAAATAATTAGGAGTTACCCAGCCTATAATAATTAGCAGTTACCTATAAATATTTATTGTCAAACACATTTTAGATGGATTAGGAGTTAACTAGTCTATAATAATTAGTAGTTACACAACCTATTATAATTAGCAGTTACCTATAAATGTATTGACAAACACATTTTAGAATAATTAAGAATGAATGAATGAATGTTTAACGACACCCCAGCACGAAAAAGAATGATTAAGAAGGAATAAAAAATGTATTTAACGATGTTCTCAACACATCCCATAGACAGGATAGCACATACCACAGCCTTTGATGTACCAGTCGTAGTGCACTGGCTGGAGCGAGAAAAGAATGATTAAGAGTCTAGAATAACTAGGTGTTAACTAGCCTATTATAATTAACATGTACCTTTTCATTTATTGTAAAACACATTTTAAAATACCTAGTGTAGAATAATTAGGAGTTAACCTAGTCTATAATAATTAGGAGTTAACCTAGTCTATAATAATTAGGAGTTAACCTAGTCTAGAATAATTAGGAGTTAACCTAGTCTAGAATAATTAGAGGACAGTAAAGAGAATCAGGGTATAGTAATGTTATGTTTTTTCTCAGCTAGACCAAAAAAAAGGCATTTCTAAACTAAAAAGATTGTTGGGGGGGGGGGGGGGGGGTCATAAGGGCAGACTGTTCAGACGTGTGAAATGGAATTTTGTAATATTTTATATGAAACACGATAACGAAGCTGGTCGGACTGGGAGTGTAGGCAAGAATTATGTTAATATTAAACATACGCAATTTTTACGACCGTCCAGAAGATCGCTATTCTCTTCAATTTTCTTACTCCCTGGGGATAAATGTCATCTTTCAGTCATCGGTTATATGGTCATCCTATTTATAGTGACTCACGGTTACATCTTTCGTGTATTGACTGCTCCTCGTTGATGCAATGGTGGTAGCGTTATCAAGGTTCTCCGTGACAGTGGCGTATGCAGCACACATTCTCGATTATTTAAAAAAAAAAAAAAAGTCTACGTATATTTTTCATTAGTCTGTGATAAATGATGCTCGGAATAGCGGCCTGCGAAAAGCGGAAATTAGTCTCTTTTTTTATATACCTAGCAGGTGAAATAGAAGTTCTACAAAACAACCGCAGGTCATTTTTCATTCGTTACGTATCTCGTAATTCTGTAATAGTTTAATTCCATAATGCACTAAAATCTATCTTAGATCGAGGTTCTAATTTTCCACACACTCTCCCGAACCCTCGATCTCTCAGTCATACTTGTAGCAGGACATATTTGTTTCTTAGCACGACATATTATTTCCTTTGGCTACTATTAAAACATAACAGCAGGCCACATTTATACTTCCTATTTCGAGCCCTGCTGTTGTTGTTTGGTGGTGTACTTTAATCAGTTTTGTTTACTACTGCTCCATACATCGTTTTTATGTCTGTCCATGTTTGTTTGTTTTTTGTCTCTTTGTTTTTATGTTGTTTGTGAGGTGCTTTTTTGTTGTTGCTTGGTTGGTTGTTTTGTTTTGTTTTGTTTGTTGGGTTTTTTGTTGGGTTTTTTTTTTTTTTTGTGGGAGGGAGGGGGTTGGTTGGTATATTAATTTATAATGATATGTGCAACTGGGTCTTTTATGGCTATGTCACTGTTTTATTGGTAATTTTATAATGTTTTATGTTGTTGATCTTACTTATCCGTTGTTTATCATTTTACCTTCTTTCAAAACCCAACAGCCAATATATTGTGCAATATAATGCAGGTGTGACCTTAAACATCGAATTTTTCTGCCAGACATTTTTCTTGTTTTGAATTTTTGTGTGAAAATGGATTATTTTGATTCGTGTTTCCCTTTTTGCAGATGGAGACACTTAAGAAAGCACCGGACGAGCTGCACCCGTGCGAGACGATGCACACCCTCAGCAGCAACGTGCCGCTCACCGGACGCCGCAAGTCCTCCCTCCGCCTCGAGCTGCTCGACCCGGAAGAGGACGAGGACCTTTTGAACGACGGCACCAGGAGCGCCAGACGACCTTCAACTTGCTCCCTGTCCAGGTACAGGTCGTGTCCGCAGCTTATCCCGCCGCAGGAGGAGGTGTCCCCCATGTGTGAGATCATCCTCGATTGCGACATCAACGTGAGGGTGTCGTCTGCCAACCACGACGCCTCATCCTCCGTGGCCGGTCGCCGTCTGCTGCGGGACGAGAACGGCGAGCTGAGGTCCGGCACGCCCACTCCTCCCTCGACTCCCGGCAGCAAGCGCAGCCAGCCTTCTTCCTTCAGAGACACGAGTCGCGCGTCTCCGGGATCAACCCCTCTCTTCTCCCGCCGCGGCGGCAGTGGCAGGAAAGACTACCCGTCCTTTCACAGGACGTCTTCATCAGGGGAGAGCACCGGCCAGGACGGGCAGTCGTATTCAGGAGTCTCGCTGCAGACGCCGCTAAGAGACGAGAATAATTTGCTCAAGTTCGAGGACTTCAATGAAAGAAATATTAAGTGCTTTAGTAGACAGCCCCCGGTTATTAACGACGCGGATCGCTTCAGCGACCCCGGGGACGATTATTCACGGATAAGCAACAACCAGCATTACCATCACCCGACGGATGAGGAGAGTCATGATAAATGCGAACGGTGGCTGCAGGGACTGAAGATCACCAGGGCAGACCGGCTCAAATCTAGGAGTCACATTGAGCTCCCTCCTCTTTAAACTACTACTACTAATAATAAAGGAAACGCCCACAAAATAAATGTTTCAAGAGCGCCTCTATTGGTAAAAAAAAAAAAAAAAAAAGTTGCCCGTCGAAAGCAAAAATTTGTCTCGTCATTTATGGCTGCCAACAGTACGTGGATGTTAAAACGTATCAGTGTTTTAGAGACATAGATTTAACAGTGATACTGGGCTCCTTTCGTTCTTATAAAGTGTTCACCAGAACCCGCTGGCTGTAGAGTGGGTGTTGTTATAAACAGTGTTAAAAAGAGTGCGACAGTGCTATATTGGGCTCCCACCCAGCGTAGAACGTGTCAACAAGCCTACTGTTACAATAAGAAAGTATGCCAGCGAATCCACTGCAGTCGAATTTTATCGATGGATGAGGCTCTCTCTCTCCTAATATGGTTCGGGCACATCTGACATGGGCACAAGCTTTGACATTGCCATCCAGGTAATGGGTCCTTCAATACATGGCTTAGGCAAGTCGTTAACTTGTTACGGTGTTGCAGTACTATGTTAATCGTGGATAGTTGTAACCTGTTCAGTGCAAACGTGACGTCGAAAGCGCTTGCCATAAATATTACTGCTTCTCTCCCTTTCACAATGAGTTATTGTTGTGTGTGTGGGGGGGGGGGGGGGGGGGGGTGAAACCAGAGGCAAGTTGTCCAGAAGGCTGAGTGCACGACGAGTATTATTCGAATAGTGTTTGCGCCTACAGTTAAATCAGAGTGATGGGGAAGGATATGATGGAAAACGAGTCAAATCGTCCGCGAGCGATCTACTCCTGGACACGATACAATTGGCGAGAGTTTCGTAACGCCACTAAGTGCTTGCTGTACATTGCCAACACACGTCCAACGGTTGCTTGTGTACACTGTTTTGAAAGCATTTCCGACTTGTCAGTGATCGCCATTTCTAACACAATCTCTTTTGTCTGGTCAAGAGAACTTTCATTCATGTAGTTAAAATTGTTTTTGTTTTGTTTTGTTATAAAAAAAAAAATATGTTGAATTTTAACAGAGCAAGTACGGTTACCTCATCATTAAACATTAATGTATGATTATTATTCACATTAACAGATACAGATTCACCATGATTGGTAGAAATGGGGAAATACATTTGATTAATTCATTTTGCATATTTATTATACATAAATTATTGAAAGGTTAATGGTTGTACCACATTATTTCCGTAAAACCACTATTAAAACATCTACACTTCAGTATTCCTGTAAAACCACTATTAAAACATCTACACTTCAGTATTCCTGTAAAACCACTATTTAAACATCTACACTTCAGTATTCCTGTAAAACCACTTTCAAACAACTACACTTCAGTATTCCTGTAAAACCACTATTCAAACATCTACACTTCAGTATTCCTGTAAAACCACTATTCAAACATCTACACTTCAGTATTCCTGTAAAACCACTATTCAAACATCTACACTTCAGTATTCCTGTAAACCACTATTCAAACATCTACACTTCATTATTCCAGTAAAACCGCTTTCAAACATCTAGACTTCAGTATTCCAGTAAAACTAGTATTCAAACATCTTGACTTCATCATTCCAGTAAAACCACTATTCAAACATCTAGACTTCACTATTCCGACAAAACCACTTTTCAAACTTCTAGACTTTAGTATTCCAGTTAAACCACAATTCAAATATCCAAACTTAAGTATTCCAGTAAAACCATTTTTAAGCATCCATTGTTTAGTATTCCAGTGAAATCATTTTCATACATCTAGAATTCAGTGTTTCAGTAAAACCACTGTTCAAACATCTAGACCAGTATTCCAGTAAAACATCATGACTTCAATACGGTGAAACCACTTTCAAATATCTTGACTAAGTATCCAAAACCCCCAGTATTCAAACATCTAGACTTAAATACTCCAGTAAAACCACTATTCAGATATATCTCGTACAATTTGACCTGTACTAAGTCATAAGCCACTTTTTATATTTTCTTGGGTGACTGGTTAATATGGTTTTAACTGGGGGAGGGGGTGGGGGCGAGGGACACGATAGCGAATCAAGCCGTCTAAATAATCGATGTTAAAAGACCGGTCATTCATGAAACATCATTTGTTTTAGTTCTTGCATTCTGATCTTTCCATTATTAATATTTTCAAGTGTGAAATCGACTCCTAGTAATTTTCTATAATATTGATCCTCAACTGTCAAATCATTCTAGTCAAAATTAGGTCGAAATACTGCCGACCCGACCAATTTTTACCGGTCAACGTCACTTCGGGCTGGGAGACCTTGTTGTGTACCGTCCCGTTGGACCGGCAATTATTTTGCCTTTATAATGTATGATCATGTTTGATCTGGAAAGTTTGGATTTAGTACGGCAGAGTTTGTAGCTTGCTGGACAGAATGTCAGGAAGGAATTTCGAGCCATGGTCAGTCTGAAAGGTATATTATACACACACTGACATACAGAACTCAGACTCGTGGTTCGCCCCACTTATAAAATAATAAGAGTTTATCTGAAATATCTCGGAAAAGATAGGCAAGTAGTATTGGTTTAACAACACTTCAGCACATTTGTAAAACGTTTTATTTAACGACACCACTAGAGCACATTGATTAATTAACATCGGCTATTGGAGGTCAAACATTTGGTAATTCGGACTCTTTAAGTGATCAGAGGAAACCCGCTACATTTTTCGATTAGCAGCAAGGGATATTTTATATGCACTTTTCCACAGACAGAACCGCACATACCATGGCCTTTGCATAACTGTCAACATTTGTAAGAAAGATAACGCTCTCACGCAACGCTACTACAATCTCACGCTTTTTAAAAATAAAACTATTTTATAATAGTGATTTGTATTTTGGAGCTGAATGGAATTAAGTGCAGGGTCTCTGTATTAGTTACCTACTAGTAGTAATACAGCATGTGAAGCCTGCCCTCTGTTCTGTACCAACTATCACTACCGATGACCGACTTATAGGGTTTAACATAAGTGTAATAATTACTCAAACCTGCACTCGCTCGATTTTTCGATATCTCCATTTTGGGCTTCAAACAAACAAAAACCCTGTTTTACCCAGGGTGATTAGCCCCATGGATCCCTTGATCAGGTCTTGGGACCTGGACCCGTGCTTATAAACCTTAAAGTCTAAAAGCCTTAAAGCCATTCAAATAGCATTACTTTATTAAAGTCTAGACTTTAAGTTTTATAAGCACGGGCCCTGGACCTGACCAAGAGCCTGCAGTCCCTGGCCCCTGACTTCTAATTTTAAGTGTGTGTGTGCGTGTGTGTGTGTGGTTTGTTGGGGGAGGGGGGGGGGGGGGTTCTCGCTTGCATACAATTATCAATTATACAACAATTATAGATGGAAATCGATATGAATTGCTAACATTTTTCTGACCATCATTTATAAGTAATGTGTAGTCTTCAGTTTTCTTATTCATTTATTTATTCATTTCAACTTATTTTCGTGCTTATATCCAATTAAGGTTCAAACACGCTGTCATGGGCACACATATCAGCTATCTGGGCTGTCTGTTCAGGACAGTGGGTTGGCTGTTAGTTGGTTAGTGAGAGAGAAGAGGGTGTAGTAGTCTTACACCTACCCAATGAATCGGTAAAGCTAGCTCTCGGTGGGAGCCGGTACCGGGCTGCGAACCCTGTACCTACCAGTCTTATGTCCGATGGCTTAACAACGACACCACCGAGGCCGGTCAGTTTTCTTAAGTTTCATTTCAGGTTTTACTTTTAAATGGATATCACATCCCCCAAAAACGGGATCTGTAGATGTGTAGAATTTTTAATCCAATTGTTAGTGAGGAAAAACAGACGTACGAGAAACCAGTCAGTCGTCTTCAAGGTGTGATTAGTCCCGGTATTTTACACTTTACTACTGCCGTCCAATCTATTACCGACATCGACACTCACTCCGGTCTACTCTTCAAACTTTAAGTTTAATTTCAGGTTTTATTTTAAAATGGATATCACATCCCCAAAACACGGGATCTGTAGCTGTGTAGAATTTTTAATCGAATTGTTGGTAAGGAAAAACAGACGTACGAGAAACCAGTCAATCGTCTTCTTCAAGGTGTGATTAGTCCCGGAATTTTGCACTTACTACTGCCGTCCAATCTATTACCGATGGGGTTGTGACATCGACATTCACTCCGGCCTACTCTTCAAACTTTAATGATAGCTTCTGTGCAGAATACGTTAGTTCTTGTCTCGTGTCTGTATACGTGTTCGTACATGCGTGCAAATCTACGTAAATGATACATGATACATATTGGAATAGTGACAATCAAGGACGCAGATTCCAAAACACATACATATTCATACTTAAGCGCATACATATTTCAACATACATGGACACATATATAATTACACACACACACACACACACAGAGAGAGAGAGGCCGAGAGACAGACAGAGATATAGAAAGATAGAAAGATAGATCTATATGGATACACACATACATGAAGGTCCACGTCAAGAACCTATGAAGTCACATTTTTGGTAATTTGGTATCTTTCAATTTTAACGTTTACAATTCATATACCTAATGAAACATTATTTACCGATATATATAGAGGCTATTTCAGTGTTTTTATTTTGTTTGTTTGTTTTTTATTTGTTGAATATACACCATAAATTGAAATGGTCTATTTATTATATACATCTTTCCTAGTTTTTGACAGTATATTTCGCTTTTTGTTAATATCTTTTGCTTATCCTATCGAAAACACGTAACGCCATGATATATTTCTTCCGATGGAACTGCTATTGTTTAACGATAAAGTAACCTATGAAGTCAAAGTTTTGAATTTTAACGTTTACAATTCGGCAATCGTGAAATATTTATACCTAATTAAGCATTATATACCGACAAATATTGATGGCCTACCATAATTATAGGTTTTTTTATTTTATTGTATCACTGTGATCTTGATATACACGACCTTTAATATATTGACCATTTGTTTGGACACCATAGGTACCATCATATATTACTAGACCTCGCCGTTTAAGGGGAAGCTATCCCTCTCGTTCCCCATCACTCTCCTGAGACTAGTTTAGGGAGAGTAATTTTTAGCTCCCCTTAGCATTGAAATGTACATGTATGCAATAAATATGGTAATGTGTTAAATGGCTCTCCATAATCTAACGTAGGGACGCCATTAATCACTATCCTCAGTTTTTGTCGAGATCTGATTTTGTAAATTTGTCAGTGCCAGGGTTGAACCCGACAAGAGATGCTACTTCAGATCTCTGTCGGTTCTGCTTCTATCAGTGCCATGGGGGGGGGGGGGGGGGGGGGGGGGGGGGGGGGGTGGGGGGGGGTCAGTTTCCCTGCTGGAATCATATCCACTCGACTGAACATTGTCTGTGTTGCTTTCAAATCTATCACTTGAACAGTTTCAGTGTATCAGTTGAAGTGTCAGTGTATAATTTGAATAATTTCAATGCCTTTTGTTTTTCTTTCTTTTTTCCCCCACTTCGTCTTAGTAAACGCCTCTTTGGCATAACTAGCTTCTTCGGCATGTGATGATGACCTTGTTGTCTGAAGATAAATAATTCCTTATGTTTGATTCAGCGAAACGAACATTTGCAAGAAACGAGTTGTAGCCTCGAGCGGAAGAGTTTCGAAATCTGGCGGATTTTAACCTTAAGTGGGTCAAGTATACGGTACAGCAATCAGTCGGATTGGTGGCAATAATAAGAGAACTGGCGAATGGCAATGATTCGGTCGTGCCGAGAATGTCAGTCTCTCGTCGGGCTGGTAATTGCAGCGGAAAATTAACCCCCATGCTAATTCTGATGAATACGGAAATGGTTGTCGACATCTTGCCTCGTCCTAGATTTGCTGATCAGCATGCGACGTCGCTGAGAAAGTGGGCAGGACGTAGCCCAGTGGGAAAGCGCTCGCTTGATTTGCGTTCGGTTTGGGATAGATCCCCGTCAGTAGGCCCATTGGGCTATTTTTCGGTGCCGCCAGTGCATCACGACTTGTATAGCAAAGGCCGTGGTATGTACTACCTTGTCTGTGGGATGGTGCATATAAAAGAACCCTTGCTGCTAATCAAAACGAGTAGCCCATGAAGTGGCGACAGCGGGTTTCCTCTCTCAATATATGTGTGGTCTTTAACCATATGTTTGACGCCATATAACCGTACATAAAATGTGTTGAGTGTGTCGTTAAATAAAACATTTTTTTTCTTTCCTTGAGAAAGTGACCAGCTGTATGGATATGGTTTATTCAGAGTCACGGTTAGGTCCTTACTGAAAATAACTTTTTCATGTTTCCTTAACTCGACTAGAAATATCAATATTCCAATGTGTCTCAAAAATTGTTTATACTACAGCAGACGAGATAGAGGAAGTTATTTTACTGGTTGAGATGTAAAAGGATTGATCCCATCCTGTGGATCCATTAGATTTTCCCAATTAATTATTTAATATAGACCGAGACAGATCTACAGAATGAGAGAGACACTAGGTCTAGAGAATGAGAGAGAAACTAGATCTAGAGAATGAGACACTAGATCTAGAGAATGAGAGAGACACTAGATCTAGAGAATTATAGAGACACTATATCTAGATAGAGAGACGCACTAGATCTAGATAATGAGAGAGAAACTAAATCTGGAGAATGAGAGAGAGAGAGACGTTATCTAGAGAATGAGAGAAATACTAAATCTACAAAATGATAGAGAGACACGAGATCTAGAGAATGAGAGAGAAACTACATCTACATAATAAGACAGAAACGAGATCTAGAAAATGAAAGAGACACTCGATCTAGAGAATGAAAGAGAAACTAGATTTAGAGAATAAGAAAAACACTAGATGTACATAATGAGAGAAATACTAGATCTAGAGAATGAAAGAGTCACTAGATCGAAATACTGAGAGAGACACGATATCTAGAGAATGAGAGAGACCCTAGATCTAGAGAATGCGAGACGCTATATCTAGAGAACGAAAGAGAAACTAGATTTACAAAATGAGAGAGACACTTGATCTACAGAATGAGAGAAAAACTAGATCTAGAGAATGAAAAAGACACTAGATCTAGAGAAAGAGAGACACTATATGTAGAGAATGAGATACACACTAAATCTAGAAAATGAGAGAGAGAGACACTAGATCTACAGAATGAGAAAGACACCAGATCTAGAGAATGAGAGAGACACTAGATCTAGAGAATGAGAGAAACACTATGTCTAGAGAATGGGGGGAGACACGAGATCTAGAGAATGAGAAAGACACGAGATCTAGAGAATGAGAGAGACACTAACTCTAGATAATGAGAAAGACACTAGATCTAGGTAATGAGAGAGACACAAGATCTAGATAATGAGAGACACACTAGATCTAGAGAATGAGAGAGACACTAGATCTAGAGAATGAGAGAGAAACTAGACCTATAGAATGAAAAAGACACTAGATCTAGAGAAAGAGAGACACTAGATCTAGAGAATGAGAAAAACACTAGATCTAGATAATGAGAGAGACACTAGATCTAAAGAAACACTAGATCGAGAGAATGAGAGAGATACGAGATCTAGAGAATGAGACAGGCACTAGATCTAGAGAATGGGGGAGACACGAGATCTAGAGAATGAGAAAGACACGAGATCTAGAGAATGAGAGAGACACTAACTCTAGATAATGAGAGACACACTAGATCTAGATAATGAGAGACACACTAGATCTAGAGAATGAGAGAGACACTAGATCTAGAGAATGAGAGACACACTAAATCTAGAGAATGAGAGAGACACTAGATCTAGAGAATAACAGAGGCACTAGATCTACAAAATGAGAAAGACACTATATCTAGAGAATGAGAGACTCTAGATCTCGTCGCGCTGGTAATTGCAGCGGAAAATTAATAGTCCATGGGCCAGACCAAAATTTGGTACCACCCAGAGGGACAAAGGCTCATAGGTTTTTTTTGGTAGGTCTATGCATGTAGATAATAAAATGAGGTGATAGCCTTCCGTATCGAGTAGCTTTCTGTCATTTTCACCTTGAAAACTGAATAGTATACGGAAAAAAATCCGAAGCAAATTTTGGGGGTAGGGGAAACTTAATTTGGAATAACTTTCCTTAGAATCACCCTATCATAGAAATTCACCACTCAAAATGTGTGTTTGGAAGACCTCTAACGATTACATATCATAATATACAAATGAACCACAAAAGTAGGTTACCAGAGGTCAAAAGATCACCGATTTTGGGTCAAACTAAAAATTTACGGATTTCAACTTTGCCTCGTCATCTATTGGGACATTTGCCAAAATCTGGCCTAGAAATGGCTGGAAACTGTAGCAGAAGGAATTTTCAACAATTTAAAGGCACCCATGTTCAGTCATCTAGAAAAATATTGAAACGAAAACAAACAAGCCAAGGTAGGTTTTTGCAGAAATTTATACTTTTATGATATATTAGTACTAACACCAACATCAACCTTAAATCACACTATAATGACAATAAGTCTCACAAAATGTTTATTACAAAGCAGTTGTGTATCTTTTTGAGTAACTGAAGCATGAAGCAGGCCTGAAGAGGTCAAAAGGTCACATATATTCGGTCATGCTGGACATTTTCAATGTTCAGCACGCTAGCATCATGTTTTTGGCCAGCCATTAAGATAATAACTCAAAATAGCTTGGGACACATCTACGGAAACCATACTTAATAATTACACTTTAACAAACACTTTACCTATTTTACTATTATTACTAACAGACTCAAACGAATAGAAGCTTGGGCGTGTAATTTTAAGCAAATCCATTTATTAAGCACCCAAACGTCCCAAGTAAAGATTGTACCTACTTGTCCATTATTATGTAGGTAATGCTATAATCTTATCTTTAAGACCTATTGTAGTTGAGACACCCACTTAACTTATTGCAGGGCTTACAGGCTACAAGTAGAAAGGCTGTCTTTGTCAAAAGTCCATCCCCACCTCTACTCCGAGTGGGTGCATTTTGGTAACTGTTCACTAGTGAGCCATAATTCGTCTTGGTAGGCAACCTGTTTTGAGTGTTCACAGTCGGGCATCCTGGTGTAAATGAAATGGTTTCTATTATCTTCCCTTTGCTTCATTGACAATTTTCAGGTCGCTGAATTTATCATACAAAATAACTGTAATGCGTTTAAGTAGCTGGGGATATGGACCATTTGTGTCTGCTTTGGTGTAAGAATTGAGTGCCATACTGGCAACGACACAGGTGACATCAGGGTAGTAGTTCCATGCACATCAGACTGGCTATCTATTTTTTCCGAACAAAGCAAAGTAGTGTTAACATCCTCTGAAGATGTTTGGTGAGCAGCAAGGCCAGGGGTTTCACTTTAGCCAGGATGCCTGCTTCCTCGAATACCTTTTCTTTGCTTTTCTTCCGTGGATGCTTTGATTACTGTTCATGATGTATGTGTCCTATACCAACGCAAGGAGGTCGGTATTGGATGCAATTATGGTTCCCCCCCCCCCCCCCCCCCCCCCCCCCCGAATGTTTAACCCGTCATGGGAATGATTACTCGACAAACACTATAGGATTCGTGTATCCCGGGCTCGGGTGATACTGAGATCATCTGACAGAGAACACGGGACACGGCTCTGTCAGTAGTCCCATACCGAAATGGAAGTACTGTGGTTTCACCATTCATCTTATTATCATCCGTATAATTATGTTTATGTCAAAAGAAAACAATAAGACGTTGCTAGCATACTCATCAAATGTCAGGTTACTTGTAAAAACAAGGTTCTATGAGACTGGACTGATATTTTACGTGATCCAGCCAACAAAGATGAGCTAAATAATACTCCACACTACCAATATTGTCACCATAGACTGCCACGAAGAGAAATAACCTTTACGTTTGGTGTCACAGTTATTCTTCAAGCAAATGTTCGTTCAATGCCACCATGTGACTATGAGGAATCAAACATCACACTTAATTCATGTGCAGAACGTTATTATGAACGACTGTACCAGCTCTCTTGTGTACACTGTTAACACAAATATATATGTCGTCCCAACTGGCAAGTTCCATCATTTGTTTACCTTGGGTAAAACAAATGTGAGAATGTGGTTTGTCTGTGGTACAGGTAAATTCTTTACATATCATCAAATCAATGGTATATATGACGTCCTGGGAAAAGTTACATACTTGCCCCTGCTTCTTTTCCGTAGCTTAACAGGATATAACACTCCTGCTTTCTTTTGGAAACAAGGTGAAAGGACCGCACAGGCTGCATGAAACTGCTACTCTGATGTGACCAGTGCCTTTACCTAACACCCGTGTCTTTGCCTTACACCAAAGTATATGTACATGATCCACACTACAGCTCTTCACAGTAAGTTTTTATAATAAGACCAGTGACCTGCCCGAATGGAACAACAATGAAAACCATTTCATCATCTTAGGATGCACCCACTATTGCTCAACCTGCTATTCATCAGTGGACAGAATGAATAAATTGCATCTACTCCAGAGGGGTGGGGGTCTTTTGATAATGCCAGTCCTGCATTCCTATATGCAGTACCAAACCTGTGACCCTCAAATACTGCAGTGTTGTTACAATAGTCTAAGTGGATATGGCACTAGATGCATACGATAAAATAAGATAAGATACATTTTATTACTGCAGATCACAGTTTATGAATAATGTATATATGACCTATGTATTACAGGGCTGCAAATTTACCAAGTATATGTGGCCAAGGTTGTAAAGATACTTAGAAATTGAACTAAATGCAAAGGATTACATTCTACCTCCATTTGGTGAAAGTGAAACAGACAGCTAGTGCCATCTATTGACAATAGTTTGAATGGGGAGTAATAATTTTTTAAAGATCATTTGAATGAAACTTTGAAGACATTTCAAGATTTCCACTAGCTGTACCTGTTCAATCTGAAAACAAAAGCTGAATTAGGGTGCTCAGACACAACCAACGGTGTTTATTATGACTTTCTCATTGCCGTTTCCATCCTTATTGTTCGGAATGAGCTCGGTTGGTACCATCAAATCATAGAAAATTGAATAGTGACCTTTTGACTTCTGATGACCTACTTTTATACATGCCAATAATAATTTTCTTAAAAAAACATCAGATGCCAAGAGCACTTCATAATAAACGTGTTGAGTGTTTATTTGTTCTAATAGGGTGTTTGTTGTGTTAGTTAATGTTGACGGTAAATTCGATATATCATAAAAGTATCAATTTCTGCAAAAACCTGACCTTGGCTCGTTTGTTTCCGTTTCAATATTTTTCTAGATGGCTCAACATGGGTGCTTTAAATTGTTGGAAATTCCTTACAGCTATTTCTAAGCCTGAGTTTGGCAAAAGTCCCAATAGATGACCAGGGATGGGGGTGGTATTTTGATAAAGCCAATCCTGCATTCTTATATGCAGTACCAAACCTGTGGCCCTCAAATACTGCAGTGTTGTTACAATAGTCTAATTGGATCTGGCACTAGATGTATACGATACAATAAGATAAGATACATTAATTTTTATTACTGCAGATCACAGTTTATGAATAATGTATATATTGCCTATGTATTACAGGGCTGCAAACTTACCAAGTACATGTTGCCAAAGCTGCAAAGATACTTAGAAATTGAACTAAATGCAAAGGATTACATTCTACCTCCATTTGGTGAAAGTGAAATAGACAGCTAGTGCCATCTATTGACAATAGTTTGAATGGGGAGTAATACTTTTTTTAAAGATCAGTTCAATGAAAAGTTGATGGAATTGCAAGATTTCCACTAGCCTGTACCTGTTCAATCTGAAAACAAAAACTGAATTAGGTTGCTCATATACAACCACAGGTGTTTATTCTGACTTTCTCATTGCCGTTTCCATCCTTATTTTTCAGAATGAGCTTGGTTGGTACCATCAAATCATAGACAACTGAATAGTGACCTTGTGACCTCCGATGACCTACTTTTATACATGCCAAGAGCATCAGATGCCAAGAGCACTTCATAATAAACATTTTGAGTGTTTATTTGTTCTAATAGGGTGTTTTGTTAGTTAATGTTGATGGTAAATTTGATATAATATTATCATAAAAGTATCAATTTCTGCAAAGACTGACCTTGGCTCGTTTGTTTCCGTTTCAATATTTCTCTAGATGGCTGAACATGGGTACTTTTAAATGGTTGGAAATTCCTTCTGACATAGTTTCCAGCCATTTCTAGGCCTGATTTTGGCAAATGTGCTAATAGATGAATAGGCAAAGCTAAAATCCGCAAAGTTTGAGCTTGACTCAAAATCGGTGACCTTTTGACCTCTGATGACCTACTTTTGTGGTTCATTTGCATATTATGATATGTAATCGTTAGAGGGCTTCAAGACACATAGTTTGAGTGGTGAATTATTATGATAGGGTGATTCTAAGGAAGGTTATTCCAAATTAAGTTTCCCCTACGCCCAAAATTTGCTTCCGAATTTTTTTCGCACACTATTCAATTTTCAGGGTGAAAATGACAGAAAGCTACTTGATACGGAAGGCTATCACTTCATTTTATTATCTACATGCATAGACCCATCAGAAAAACCCTATGAGCCTTTGTCCCTCTGGGTGGTACCAAATCATGAAAAATTGGCCTCTGGCCCATAACCCCCATGGTAATTCTGATGAATACGGAAAATGGTTGTCGACATCTTGCCTCGTCCTAGATTTGCTGATCAACATGCGCCGTCGTTGAGAAAGTGACCAGCTGTATGAATATGGTTTATTCAGAGTCACGGTTAGGTCCTTACTGAAAATAACGTTTTTATGTTTTCTTAACCTGACTAGAGATATTCCAATGTATCTCAAGAAATAGTTTATAATACAGCAGACGAGAAAGAGGAAGTTATTTTATTGGTTGAGATGTAAAAGGATTGATCCCTTCCTGTGGATCCATGAGATTTTTCCAATTCTAGCATACGAATGAATATGAATGAATATGAATGAATGAATGGCTAACATCATCCAAGCACAAAATTACATTATATATCAAATGTGAGTATATAAGAATAATTATTTATGTAATTATTATTATTTTTTAAATCAATAAAACACTAGCATACAGGGGGCGGGACATAAACCAGTAGACAAGCGCTCGCCTGATGCGCTTTTGGTCTATGATCGATCTCCGTCTGTGGGTTATTTCTCGTTCTAGCCAGTGCACCACGATTGTTATATCAAATGTCGTGGTATGTGCTATCCTGTCTGTGGCATGGTGCATATAAAAGATCCCTTGCTACTAACGAAAACAAAAAAGTTGCGGGTTTCTTCTCTAAGACTACATATCAGAATTACCAACATGTTTGACATCCAACAGCCGATGATTAATAAATCAATGTGCTCTAGTGACGTCGTCAAACAAAAACAAACAAACTTTAACCTTAAACTAACGCATGTATGTCATAACGATGTTCCACTGTCTCGGTCTATCCGGTGTTTCATTCAGTAATTCCCAGACGCTAGTAATATGCCGTCTGTAATGACCGGGCTATTACGGGACAAATGTTATGCTTGGTATTCATGGCTTTGTCAGATAGGACGCCGATTACATCCCATTTTTGTTGAAATCTCGGCATTGATGACTAGGCAATTAATAGAGCCATATCGACCGCCGCTCCGTGCGATTGCCAATAACTACATTTGCATTATTTATATGGCCGGCGGAAGTTGCCGTAAAGGTGACGTAATTGGTACAAAATACTTGTTATAAAAGATGACAGTCGTCATGGTACCACTGAATATATAAGATGAAAATCTACGTGCGAATGGCATCTTTGTGGCTAGATATATGTATATGTACCGGAAGATGACAGGAATTGGGGGAGGGGACTAGGAAAGACAGTTATTGATATTCACCCTTCAAATGGGGGATGGGGGATGGGGTGTGGACAATACACATTCTGACCCTTCCAACGGCTATAGTATCTATTTTCACAAGGATGTCTTTATTAGCATCTTTGAATGGTAGGGGCGGAACGTAGCCCAGTGGTAAAGCGCACACCTGATGCGCGATTGGTCTAGGATCGATCCCCGTCGGTGGGTCCATTGGGCTATTTCTCGTTCCAGCCAGTGCACCACGACTGGTGTATTAATGGTTGTGGTATGTGATATCCTGTCTATGGGATGGTACATATAAAAGATCCCTTGCTGCTAATCGAAAAGAGTAGTCCGACGCCATAAAACTGTAAATAAAATGTGTCGAGTGCGTCGTTAAATAAAACGTTTCTTTCCTCTTTTTTCTTTGAATGGTTGGTTATAAAGTATCTCGTAAATATGTAAGCATTTTTTAAATGATTAATGTTCGACTATATTACTATCAGCATTGTCACTGATGTCTATCGCTCATATTTAGTACCAGTCAGCAATCATTTCAACCAGTCCCACCCACCCACCACCGACGCACATTGATTTATTAATCACCGGCTAATGGATGTCAAACAAAACTCGCTACATTTTACAATTTGCAACAAAATCTTTTATATGTACTTTCCCACAGACAAGACAACACAAACCATGATCTTTGATATACCAATCGTGGGGTACTGGTTGGGACGGGAACACGTGGTCAGTATTGCATTGTAATTATTTTACTTTCAGGAAATATTACATCTTTGAACTGTTTGATAAGGTATTGACTTCATGTGCCATTTTGACCTTTTAATCAATATAATAAATGTGATACACAGTTACATCGAATTTCAAGGAATATAAAAATAATAATAATATAGTTTATAATGTTGTAGCTATTAGGGGTGTGTCCTGTTTCGGTTATTGTGATATATTTTGATTTAAAAAGTAAATAATATGTATCATGATACACCCCACCTATATCGATATACTCTATTGGCTAAATTACTGTTCCATTGTTTAGAGCCTAAGTTTGTTTTGCAAATGTTACATTTAATTCTTATTCAGTCCTTGTTTTCATTACATATATATGAAAACAAACCCAAACCCAGACAGATTTTATATATAATTCATAATCCAAAATGGACGAGGTTAAGTTATTTGAATTTTAACAAATATCTGTATGTTATGAATGCACGTTTGTCTCGCTATCAATAACTAAAGGTATTTGCATAACAAAAGATTAGGATCCGAGGCTATGGGAAGGCCATTATAGTTTGTTTCATTGAATCAAGGTCATGTATTTTTTGGAATGTAGAATGTGTACCAGCTTTGTCTAACATTTTCTTTAGACACATACGTAAAACTTCATGTAACCATTTCATGCACATGCAGTATATTGAATCAATTTTGCAAATAAATTATTTATTTGAATTTTATTTTATAAATTATATATTTACATACCATACCTATCTTAACACAACTGGGGTGTAGTAAAAAAAAAAACCCACAAAAAACAAAACAGATTAGCTTACACAAGGTCGGGGTATAACAGAGTCTACAGTAATAGGTCTGGTAGGCCCTCCCGTTTACACAAATTGTTTTCTTTTAATTGTGGTCCAAAATTTCGTAATGCGGAAAGCAATTTTGTAAACAAAAAAGCAGTTTTTTCGGGGGTTCCACCGCTTTCTCATTTCCTATACACTTCCCTGAATGTCTAAAATACGATAATATTGCGTGTACATATCTAGTAGTTATAGCATTGTGTAAACCACAGAAAATACAATTCCAGAAGGATGTATAAGTTCACAGAAAATGTATTACTGGACAGTTCATATGTTGTTGTTCTTTAAGTAAAATATGGGTAAATCGAAACGCATTTCAGTTACTGTAAAATCATGTATTCAGAACCTTTTTGATTATTTTGAAGACGAATATCAGCGTGGTAGACCTAGATATGCCGCTTATCGAATCGTTGAACGAGTTGCCGCTGCACTTAAAGTTTCGGTTTCAACAGTGAAAAGAACTTCAAAAAATCGAAACGATACCAATTCGTTTGTTAAAGAACCTGACCAAACAAATCATCGATTTGTTTGATAAACATGTTGTTCGACAAGTATGCCGATCTTATAGCGAGGGTGAATTACCTACATTATATAAAATTGCCTTGGCTTTGAAGGAGGAATGCGGCATCAACATATCGATATCAACATTACGTAGAACACTTAATGGCCCCAATTTTAAATATTTCTATAACCGATAAAGTGATTTATGAGGTCGTCAGTATGGCAGAAAGGAGACTTTCCTATTTCCATGAAGTATCCAGTTTACAAGAACAGGGGTATTTAAGATGAGACGTGGGTGAACGTTAACCATACAACATCCCAGCACTGGACAGATATCCATCCGGACACAAGCACCGCCAATCACCTGCCTAAATTAGACGCTAGCCAATGAGTTCCTAAACTCTGATCGATGACTGGGAAGGGAAAACAATTTATCTGTCATGCTGGCTGTGATAAATGTGGACTGAAAGATGATTGCTGTTTGGTATTTGAACCTAAAACAAAAGATGCGGTCTACCATGGTGAGATGAATCATGAAACTGTTCTCAAATGGTTTGAAGAACAACTTATGCCTTCTTTACCATAGCCTTCTGTCATCGTCATGGATAATGCTAGCTATCACAACAAAATAACTGACATAACACGATGGTCTACACTTAACGCCAAGAAGGACGACTTACAGTCGTGGCTACGAACCAAGAAAATACCTTTTGAAAATAATCTGACAAACCCAGTTCTTTATGATCTTGTGAAAAGTAACAAATGTGCACCTCAGTTTGTTGCTGACTGTATTGCCGAACACCATGGACACGTATACCTAAGACTGCCACCAAAGCATTCGGAACTGAATCCAACAGAACTGATTTGGAGACATATCAAGTAAAAGGACACATAGCTCGTCATAATGATGGTAACATGACCACTGCAACGAAAGAATTGTCAGTTGCTTTGAACTTTGTCACACCTTACAAACTTCTTCAATACCGTTAAACATGTAATGAAGATCGAAGAATATTTCAGAAAGCAAAATAGTTTTATAAGAAATAAAATACTACCTGTTATAGTATCCGTTAAAGGGACAGAACCTAGTTTCAACTCGTGAAAATTAACACTAAGTTTAGTTAATCTACAAACCTGTAACACATTTGAATAAAGTTACAACTGAGTGAAACATGAGTATGTGACTTTGAAATGGTGAAATACCCTCTAAAATAGACTAAAATTCTACTCCATAACTGTCACTTCTCAGACGCACGTGCGTTTTTTAAAATAAGAAAAATAAATTTTGTGATATTAAAAACACCAGGATGACCAAAACCACTTCGAATGTGCGGAAATGGATAATCTAAACAATGAAATCTAAGTAAAGTATGATTTCAGTTATCAAAAACGGCTCTAATAGTCAAAAATATGCCTTAGTGTTTTAAAAAATCTAGGGTACTAGTATGTCCCTTTAACGAAAACAGTGATGTAGAAATGGGTTCGTCGAGTGATTAAGTTGTTTCTCTCTTCCCTTCAAGCATATAACGTTCAATGCATTTATCAACTCTTTTAACACTGAACAAAAATTGTTTTCATGGCATTCATTATCAGTGACTATGAAGCAACCTCTCAAATGAAGAAATATATGCAGATATTATAAAACATGGACAATCAATATACAATCATATAAAATACACCTACATACGATTACGCCAGAGGTGGGGGTGGGAGTGGGGGTGGGAAGAGGCCACGCATCCACCAATCACGGGTATACAATATTTTGTTTAAGTGTGTGTGAAATATGTCACCCCCCCCCCCCCCCCCCCCCACATCCCCCCCCCCCCCTCACTAGACGGGAAAGTGGCCTTCAGTTGAACACTGCCCATGCATTAGTAAATGATGCATGTTATATATTATTCATGGACATACAACCTGACTGTCATAATGTATCAACATATCTTATAGTTACTTTACAGGTTTTTTTATCCACAATAGCACGCGAACTTCTTTATCTTTGCATCAGTACATTAGTGAAAATGCAGGCGCGGATCCAGAAGGTTTTTTTAATAGGGGGGGGGGGCAAAACCCGTTGTTGATTTTGAACAGGTGGACGGGATACGTTTGCATTGTTTGTGTATTCTGTAATATATATTGTTTGACCAAAAATAGAGGAGGCGGGTGACTTCGGCCCCCGCTTGAATTCGCGCCTGATTTTCTTCTTGAATTGTGTTTCACGATTGTTTCTTAATATAGGTCAAACCACAATATCTGTCGATAGGAAGGTGGAAAAGAACATTAGTTCGAAACACACTATAGAGTGATTCTTTTGTTATGCAAATAGCTTCAGGTATTTATAGCAGAAAGAACCTGCATTCAAAACATACAGATATTTTTTTAAAATGGAAATAAGTTAACTTCATGCGGTTTAGTTGATGAATTGTATTTGAAATCTGTCGCGGTTTGGGTTTGTTTTCATTCCTACGTAATTAAACAAAACAAATAAAGAAAACAAGTATTGAATAGGAATTAAACGTAACTTTTGCAAAACACTTTGGCTCTAAACAATGGAACAGGACTATAAATTCTAACAATAACCTTTAGTTCACCGAGGTGGAACATATGTTTTGAGGTTTAGATAATAAACTTCAATTTGCATCATGTATTGTATTTTATTTTGTTAGTCTTCATCAAAATACTATTGATGCTCTTTTAAATGCGGTAAAATATTGTATCATACATAATTGTGTGATATCCGGTCGATATTGCAATATATGGCGATGCAAACATTTTTCGTAATACCCAAAATAACTTATTGTTCTAGAATCCCCGCTAAATCCACGGGTGCTATTTACACACGTTTGGGGCCTATTTCAGAAAACATCGTAAGTTTACGTCTGCAACTAGCAGTTATACCGGTCATTTATTTACATATGTTTGACATCTATTTCACGCAGCAAATTACATCATTACGGAAGATGGAGCATTTTAAGGACAAAATGAAATGAAATATGTGTATTTCAAACTATATTTGTTGTAATATAGTAGCAATAAGAATTGTGGTCGACTCGTACAATTACGTTTACGCGTAAAACTAGGCTTACGATGTTTTGTGAAATTGGGCCCTAGAGGACAGTTATTGCCTCCGTTTGACAGGTAACATTTTAGATGCGATAAAGCGGCGGTACTAATGGAATGTAATAATATTGTCTTTATTGTTGTTCAGGTGTTGGTGATGCTTGTTTGGAGGATATGTTAACCAACATTGGTTTTTAGAGCAAAACGTGCTCATTGGTCTAACAGAAAGTTGCTGATGTTTTTTTTGTTTTTTCCGTAAACACAAAAGCTTGACAATACGATGATAAAACGACTTCATGTAATTAAAACTAGTATTTGTATTAAATATTACAGAGACGTTTTGGTTAGTATCTAATATGTCTCATTATAATAAATAGTTGGAATAGGGACTCGTTGCCAGTCCAACCTTATTTTATCTATTTGTTTGTATTTTATTATTTGACTGCAATAAGTAATTCAGTATGTATGGTGTTGGCATTATCTGAACTGATAATTTCTGACTCGTAGTCATTAAAGGAAACCCGTTACATTTTTCCTAATGCAGCAAGGGATCGTTTATATCCCACAGACAGGAAAACACATATCACGGCCTTTGTCCGGTTGTGGTGCACTGGTTGGAACGAGAAAAACCCCAATCAACTGAATGGATCCACCGAGGTGGTTCGATCCTGCGACGCAAGCACCTTAAGCGAACACTCAACCGACTAAGGTAAATCCCGCCCCACACCGGCAATGAAACAGTTCAGTAAAGACATTCACATCCAATATTCAAATAAGCAAAGAAATACATCATATCACAAAAGATACAATTCATAATACGTACCATTAAGGACATAAACTCAAAACTGACGTCAGAGAAAACAGCATTGACATCAGTTAATGTGCAAAGCACATAACTAGAGATACAATCACATAATAGATGGAACAAACAAATGAAAAAATGCACATATGACATCAGTAAATACATGATTGGCATCAACAAATACACAGTTCCCGATATTGCCTTTGAGATCATGAACATATATAGTGATATTTGAGACGACCACGGAGTCAGAATCTTCACTAGCAACTCTCTTAGGGTCACGTCCAGGAGACTTATTGTTGAATTATATCCAAAAAAAAAGGTCTAAGAAGAACCCTCCAGATCCGTTGGCCAGACACCATCAGCAACATAAACTTGTGGGAGAGAACACATCAACTGGCTGCTAGAGATGAGATTACAAGGAAAGGATGGGGATGGATTGGTCATACGCTACGGAAACCAGCATCGAATATTACCAGGCAGGCTCTGACATGGAACACACAAGGCAGAAGAAAAAGAGGCCACCCAAAGAACACATGGCGAAGGGACCTTCAGTGGGACACTAAGAAGACAGGATACAGTTGGAGGCAGCTTAATACCAGAGCCCAGGACAGACAACTCTGGAAAACTGTAGTCAGTGGTCTATGCCCCAGAAGGGACGACGGGAAGAAGTAAGTAAGTATCCAAAAATAACCTAAAATAACCAATATCATCAATTTGGGGGACACAAACAAACTATCTTTAGCGGGACTACCATGAGTACGCAATCATTGTAACATAATTATTTTTCAAATAAAAAATCCTTTTCAGGAACTAAATTTAAATCTTGAATACAATTTATTGTTTAGAACGTCAGTTTCTCTATATCGAAAGTGCTTGTGGTCAGCGTAATGTTTGTAGCAGCGGAAATGCCATTTTACTTACTAATATATATTTGTGGTGTCGTTATTTTTATTTGTTTTCACTATGAGTGATATAAATGTGATGCATACGGACATATACCTGGATATATTATGATCTTTACTCCTGGACAAACGGACTATATACCTGGACAACTATCTCGCACACTGGTATTCACACTGACAGCGTCATAACAACTATATTCATTCACATTAGCTCTGTCCTGTGCTAATTTGAAGGATGTATCGTCCTGTATAAGATTTCCTCGGGAGTGGCTGCTCTATAGACGAGGCACTAAATAAAGAATGAGAGAATCAACCACTATTGAGTCGTTAAAACTCGCTCTGTGTGAGAGCCGGTACCGAGCTGCGAACCCATTCCTTACCAGCCTTATGTCCAATGGCGTAACTGCGACACTACCGAGGCCGGTCGTTGTATCAATTCAAATAATATGTTAAAGAATTTCACAGGGGAAATAACCGCATTTTAAACAAAAATATCGTTCGCATTATGATTACAGAAGTAATACCCCTTTAACATATGCATGTAAGCAGAATATTGTTACACGAAGAAACCTGACGCCTCTGTGCGAAACTAACCTGCGCTGTACTCTCTTTAGGTGACGTATAGCAAGGTGTTCCCATGTGACAACATGGTTAATAACATGCAAGTTTAATGGCATGACTTTATATGTAAAAACAACAACACAACACCAACAAACAAAACAAACAAACAAGCACGAAATAAGGTTTTATATTTGGCCAACGTAGTTGAAATATGTCCAGCCAATACGACATTTTCATTCAACATCCCGTTATATTGGAAATGAATCATGAACTTTCTTCAGTAAATACGTTAGTGAGGTTAAGTATGCATATTTATCGTCAAAGTTTAGTTGATATATTAAAGCCATTAAAGGCTTCCAATATGCCACTCTGCTCACTGAATTTAGTGAAACATCGACAGTGGCAATTCACCACACGCTTTTGCATTTACCACAGTTTGACACCCAATAGCCGATGTATTTTTCTTGCTGGGGTGTCGTTAAACATTCATTTATTCATTCACCACACGCTGTTTTTAGTGATTTGTTTTCCAGCAAGGTTTCTGTAGGCAGTACCTAAAATGACGAGAATTCCACAGTAAAGATTTTTAAAATACAGTACTACTCAGATCATTATTATACAAGAATAAAAGTCAGTGTCCCATTCATAGTATTATGATTTTGCTTACTGATATAAGCATGTATGTAGCTAGTGCAAACATTATAATAAAAGAATCTTGGTGATGTTTATGAAAGAACAAAAACATGTTGAATAACAATACCTTATTGTGCCTAGGCTAATGTAGCTTATGGTGAAAGAAAGGGAGCATAGATCAGTATTCATGCATTACACTTACTAGGCATGAAAAAATATTGATATGAATTGAAGGAAAACTCGTGTCCATCCATCAACATCTGACGACCAATCGCATCTCAGGCGAACTAAGCGACACGCTACCCAAACTAATAATATTATAAAAAATTACTCATTAATGGACAACCTGAAAGTAATTTTAATTAAGCGCTTTAGGGCATATTGTCACAGACCACTCATCTATTATATAGCCCAACAAAGTATAACCTGAGAACATATGTATTTGATTTGTCCCTAAATACACCTTATTCAATCATCTTCATAACCACCATGCCCACCTATTAATGATATTTAGTAAAAATTATTTAATTATGGCAATGGTCCATAATTCAAAAATTAAAATTGCCGAGAGGGTTGACATGGATTTCATTCTATCATGGTTCACTTAAGGTGATGCGATAGCCAGATTTGTTTTCCAAACATTGATGCAATTTTCATTTATTATCAATTTTTAGAGAAATAAGATCATTAAATCCGTGACAGTATGCCTTTAAATGGAGGGGAAATGGAGGTTGGGGTATGGAGGAGCATCAATCGTATTGGGAACTTTAGTGTGACCGGTCAGGGAGGGACCGGAGGGGTGAGGGAGGCAGGCCCCTGGACAAACCTAACACACCCTACGGCCGAAAACGCCTACGCCTATGCGTCTTAACACTAAATTTCCGGTGGGATACCCCCTCCCCCTCCCCAAGACACCCCCAGCTAATCCAACAGCCGTGCCCTCCAGTCTTGGTGCTCCTCAAGCTTGTTGAAAAGATCCACTAGGAGAGTGGTACAGCCACTAGTAGAGTGACGTAGTCCAGCGATGGTATTATGTAGAGAGGAAAGTTTGCAGGGACGTTTTGTGTCTGGTGAGTAGTGCAGAGTGAAACGTATTCTGGCGATCCCGGAGAGCAGAGGCGCCTCCCTTTCGACCAAGAGAACAAAAACGTTACGTCATTCAAAAGACGCTGTAGTCAATTTATTGTTTAAAAACCGAACGGTCAAGGTAAAGAACCAGGTCTCACCCGTCGACATATGAGCAGTATACCGCCCTGTTGAAGTGTGTGTGTGTGTGTGTGTGTGTGTGTGTGTGTGTGTGTGTGTGTGTGTGTATGAATGTGTGTTTATCCATATTTGTGTATGTGGGTTTATGTATGTGTGTGGGTGTGGGTGTGTGTGCGCGCGTGCTTTCCCCTTGGGTTTTGTTGTTGCTGTTGTTGGTCTTTTTTAGCATTAATACAAACAGAATAATGCATTAGTGGCAATTATATCTCATTCACCGTATATGAAATTGTTTCAATATGTATCTAATGAGTGAAAGCGAGTTGGGTACGTTTTCAAACAAGGAGTTGTAAGATATATGGTATCTATAGTCATGATTATATAGTATTATGTTTCTTACATACTAGTATATCCTCCAAAATCACGTTTGAAATACTTGTAAACGTCTTGTCCAACTAAAATGTATTTACGGCGTTTGCGCTTTACAGTTTGTGCGTCACAGAGCAGTCAGTTTCAGAAAGAAAGAAAGAAATGTTTTATTTAACGACGCACTCAACTCATTTTATTTACGGTTATATGGCGTCAGGCATATGGTTAAGGAACACACAGATAGAGCGAGAAAACCCGCTGTCGCCATTTTATGGGCTACTCCTTTCGATTGGCAGCAAGGGTTCTTTTATATGCACCAACCTACAGATAGGGTAGTACATACCACGGCCTTTGATATACCAGTTGTGGTGCACTGGCTGGAACGAGAAATAGCCCAATGGGCCCACCGACGGAGAAGCCAGTTTCAGATTAACTTATATATCGCAGAGCAAGTCATTTCAAATGTGCTTATTTCATTGGATGGTATGGTTGTGGCGACTATGACAGCACCTACGAGCAACCAATCGTCTGTCTCTAACGCCACAGACCTACTATTTTTCACAATTAGAGCCGTATGAAATCAGACATTACTTAAATGTTTAGATAATCCATGTCTGTACATCTAAAGTGTTAATTATCTTTCTGGTGTTTCTAATGTTGCATTTAAAAAAAAACGCACGTACCTCTGAAAAGTAACGGTTATCGAGATGAACTCTAGTCTATTTTTAATGGTATTTTCCCGTTTCAACTTCACAGACTACTGTTTCACTCTATTGTAACTGAATCCAAACTTGTATTACAGGTTTGTAGATATAAGCAATGTTAGTGTCCATTTTCACGGGTTGAAACGAGGGACTGTAGCTTTAAATGAATAACATATGTAGTACCATGATATATCATTAAAAACCCGAATAGGGTAGAATTTACGAAGCCTGTTTTTCTTAAACGCAAGTGTTTAAGCATTGTAATTGTATGTACGTGTAGTTACATGTGTGTAAGACATAAACAGGCTTAGTAAATTAGGCACATAATGTTCTCATCAACGGTTGGGTAATAATACTTTTTTTTTAAATGATATGAAAGCGCAAATGTGGTAACTCAGTTGTTGTAGGATATTTATATAGATAACCTAAATTATTGAAGATTGACAAGGAACCATGATGAGTTACCTCCCGTAATATCAACAAACCTTGATACTAGAAAAAAAGGCGTTAATTTCAAAAACACATTTTCAAGTAATTGGAATATGGTTTGTAGGCAAAATTCGGTGAGCTTTGAGCAATGATGTATTTAACGTGAACGTGAATATATTACTTCTCTTATGCTTGCGTGAGCCGTAGTCCACTACTGTACTATTCGCACCTGAATAAATAGAAAAACATGTTGAAATTATTTCTATTTGAGAGAGAGAGAGAGAGAGAGAGAGAGAGAGAGAGAGAGAGAGAGAGAGAGAGAGAGAGAGAGAGAGAGAGAGAGAGAGAGAGAGAGAGAGAGAGAGAGAGAGAGAGAGAGAGAGACATACACAGAGGGACACAGAGAGGGAGAGAGAGAGAGAGAGAGAGAGAGAGACAGAGACAGAGAGAGAGAGAGAGACATACATACACAGAGAGAGGGAGGGAGACACAGAGAGAGAGAGACATACACAGAGGGACAGAGAGAGAGAGAGAGAGAGAGAGAGAGAGAGAGAGAGAGAGAGAGAGAGACATATACACAGAGAGAGAGGGAGAGAGAGAGAGAGAGACATACATACACAGAGGGACAGAGAGAGGGAGGGAGACACAGAGAGAGAGAGAGAGAGAGAGAGAGAGAGAGAGAGAGAGAGAGAGAGAGACATACACAGAGGACAGAGAGAGAGAGAGAGAGAGAGAGAGAGACAGAGAGAGAGACAGAGAGAGAGACAGAGAGACTGACTCAGACAAGCGCTCTACAACTATATCCTGTACTCGCCCTGAATAAACTACAAATGCTGAATAAGAAATGAACGTTTAATAACATGAAAGGAACAAAGATACAAGAGTGTACTGGCGAAATGAGATCACAGATAAGACAACATTCCCATCATAGTATATAGTATGACAGGCTTAACGTGGGAAATACATAACTGTGTACATTACAAAGGTCTACCATAACGATAAATTATGTTTATGAAATACACAGATCGTTCACAAACGACGGGTGATCAGAAATTATCCAAATCAGAAAGGGACCCGGGCGCGAATCCATGGAGTGTTCGAGGTCTCAACATAGCCAGTGAAGCAGACATCTTGCAATAAAGAATTCAGAACATCTTGACGTCGTCAGAACATCTTGACGTCATCAGAACATCTTGACGTCTTCAGAACATCTTGCTGTCCATGACGAAGGTTCCGCGAAACGTATAAATCACCTGCTCTCACGTCGGTGATCACAATGACAGCATTGTATGGCTGTGGACTCCAGCATATTGATCACCTTCGATAATCCCCAGATCTAGCACTGATTGACTTCCATCTATTTCCTCACATGAAAAAGAGGCATCACGCAACTCACAGTGATGTCATTTCCGCTAGCGGGGAGTGTTTCATCCTGCAGGAAGAATCCCTCTTCTTCAGAAGGATCCAGGCAGTGCAGCACCGTTGGACGAAATGTGTTGTCTTCCAAGAGGACTACCTTGTACTGTTACAGGTAAGAATGCCCATAGAGAAAGTATGTCGCAGTTAGCCTAAGAATGTATTGATCACCCTTCGTATGCAAAAACATCGTGAGACTTAATGTCATAGAAATAAAAGAAACAAAAAAGGTACCACGACCCATTCTTATTAAACTTTACGGGACTTTGGTTGACAAAAAATTTCAGTTTAAACACCATATATTTGTTTTTAGAATTTGGAATAGTGACATCGATAGAGTGAAATAACCGGGGCACGTGCTTTTAGGGCCAGATCGGTTTATTCATGGGGTGGGGTGGTGGTGGTGAAACGACGCGTGTGGGTGTGGGTGAAAATTCAATAAACTTGTCCGCAACTCATGACGGGTGCCACCGGTGGGGCACGATATGCTCACCTTTCATGAACACCTGATGTCATCACTGTTATGACAGTGATTCATGAGTGCATGCTATTATAACTGTACTTATTCCAATGAGCCCTGTCCGTTGCTAGTTTTGATTTAGTAAACTAGTCTGGCAGTGGCAGTCCTCTTTGTGGCGGTGCAAGACGGATGAAATTTCCAGTAAAGGACCTCCTCTGGAGTGGCTGTCCTCCTCTGGAGTGGCTGTCCTCCTCTGGAGTGGCTGTCCTCCTATAGAACAGGCACTTGATATAGATTCGTGGAATCAGCCACTATTTTGCCAAATGCCAATTCGACTCTGCATTGTGCAAAGATACGGCCCTAATCATGTATTACGGTTTTGTCGTTCAGGTTTAATAAGCCTTATTCCTACTTATATGACTGACAGTGATCCAATATGGTGCTAGGCCGCCCCGATTTAGATTTTAGTCAGGAATTCTGACTTTATAAATGTATATGTTGAAGTCCTTTACTTAGTAAACCTTAGATATGTAACTACGTCGTTTAAAAAATAAACATTTCACATGATCATGACCTGTGATTAATTACAAATCTTTAAATTCTGGACTTACGACTTTTAGCCAAATATTTTGACTTATGTGCGACATGGACATTATTGGTGTATTATATGGGTAAGACTTTTGTTATCGTCTTGAGTATACATTTATAGGAACTGGATCTGGGCCTGTGCTTATAAAAAAAACCTTTATAGTCTAGACAAAATATTTATATGACGTCATATGTATGCAGTTTGGTAGGTGCTGCTATGACGTTAAAGTCTCAGATTCTACTAGTCTTCATTCTCGATTCAAAACGTTTTATAAGCACCAGGCCTGGTAACAATACTCCGATGAACATCACAAAACATAATATGACGTCGAGGTGTTTAGCATGCAGTGTAACGTAACAATATGAACAACAGCGGTTTGCTGATATAAATTGAGCAATGAAAGAAAGAACAGGTTATACAATAAACAAAATGGACAATTGTAAAACACAAAACAAATATGAACAACTCGAAAACTACCATTTAAAGCCGCAGACCCTAGTTTCAGTCTGTAAAAAATTGACACTAAGTTTGGTTAATCTACACATCTGTAACACATCTGTATACTAGTAGTTACAATATAATTAAACAAGTGTCTGTGGCGTTCAAACGGGAAAATACCCTTTAAAACAGACTCGAGCTCGTCTTCATAACCGTTACTTCTCAGAGGGACGTGCGTTTTTAGTGTTATAAAAATGCATTTAGTGGTATTACAAACACCAGGATGACTTAAAGTCCGAACCAAATTGTTAACAACTACAATAAATTACTCTCCTACCTTTAATTACCATTACATTTCCCCCAAATGTTGTATTGACACAAGTTGTGAAAAAACCATTACAGAGACACCGATTTCACATATGAGATTGTAACGATGTCGCCAGTATCGACTTCGCTGAGATAGCATAGGGCAAAATACATGCAGTTTTCTGCCGTCTGCCATTTTGTTTTTTTATTGAATACTCTTCAAGAGGGGTGAAAGCCTCCAAAGTATGTGACATAATTAATATAAAATCAATGATCTCTGCTTATTACTACCAAATTGTCGTTAATAGCAACATTAACTACGAAGCATGTTACCTCCAGACATGATATGGTAGGGTATTTCTAGAGTTGGGTTCTATTTAGGAAGTGCGTGGGCATGTTGTCTCGCGATAAGTTTTTATAACTCAAACGCGATTTCCTAGCATCCGGATATAGAAAAAAAATGACATACTTTAGATGACAACTTTCGGCTCTTTTAAATATTTTTACTAGGCCAAATATATAAATCTTATGCACACATACACACACACACACACACACACACACACACACACACACATACATCATATATATATATATATATATATATATATATGAAGTATTGGTCGGAAGGGGAAAACACCATGAGGGAGGGAAGGGTTGTTGAAGTCTGAAAGATGATTTATTATTAATATTAATTTTCAAATCAAAATTATGCACAACTTATTACATAAGATTCATTAAAAAAACCTGGAATGAAAGTCAAAAATCTGATTTAGCATTATGACGACCTATTACAACATATATACATACAAACAGGAATGATACACATTAAAAGGTTGCCTTTTGTTGATGAAAATTGTTCAATTTCGAAAGGTACCACAAAGTAAACACAAACAAAAGATTTAGAATAGACGACACAACATCGAATGCAACTGATAGAGATTAGTTGTATTATTACTGTCGAATGCAACTGATAGAGATTAGTTGTATTATTACTGTCGAATGCAACTGATAGAGATTAGTTGTATTATTACTGTCGAATGCAAACTTGTTTTATAGTTTTTCTGTAGTGTTATATGTGGATTGATGTTTTTGTGTGGGTTTCTTTTTTTTTGGTGAGTTTTTTGTTATTGGTTTGTTTTGTTAGTGAGGATTTCTTACTGAAAATGAAAAACATTTTATCTATAAAAGACAACTTTTTATGTTTATCATGTCTGAAATGAAACGGCTTCTACTATCCACTTGAAATCTATGCATTATATGTTAATAATAAAGTATACCACCGGACACCACTGTTTGCATTCATCCTATGCAGAAAGCTATATGTTTACCACTAGCTTGTTGTCCTAAATGATGGCACCTCGGCTGTTTAAAAAGAGGTGTGGTCCTAATTGCTTAAAACATTCATGATCCATAATATAAAATAATTTAATATCATATGCAATTCAAATAAGTTTGGTTGCTTCTGACCCGTCCACAACTGTTTGTTTCTGAAGGCCACCTAACAGAATATCATACCTCAGGAATGGTGCTGATGTGATCCGATCATCAACATTTAAATGATACAGATACCATGTTTCAATGTGTATGTAGCAACTGCATCTTAACAACGGGACCATACTTCTGGCAAGTATTTCATTTCAAATTTCAATTTATTTTCGTGTTTTTATCCCATTAAAGTTCAAGCACGCTGCTCTGGGTACACACCTCATCTACCCGGGCTTTCTGTCTATGACAGTTAGTTAATGGTAGTTGTTAAGTGGTTAGTGAGAAAGAAGTTGGTGTAATGTCCTTACACGTCTCTCTCCACTGAACCATTGAAGCTCTTCTTCTGGGTGTGAGGGGGTATTGGGATGTGAACCCAGTACCTTCCAGCCTTAAGTCCGATGGTTTAACCACTATACCACCGATGGCGGTACTGATAGTAACTTATTCTGTTTATATCACCATACATATATTCCTTGTGTAATCTCCACTCCTAATATTAGAGACCCTCGAAGGAAAGCCAAAAATCCATAGTCCTTTGTGTATCAGCAGTATCATGAACTGTAGACGAAACATAACTTAATACGCACATCTTTGAGCAAAGACAACTCAGGAAATATTTGTTATCAGATGCTGTCGTACGTCCACAGAAAATTCGTATCATCCAATAGCTCTGCTAGTTTTTCATTGAATGGTCGGTAAAAATTATCCAATATCCGGTTTGTATCCCTAAACATTTTGCCAATATTTTTGTCTTTCAGGCGTCTTTTGTTGGCAACTGGCTTTTGGAATATGTGCTCTTCATCTCTTTTCAGCTTTCCTGTAAAAAAAAAAGAAAAAAAAAGGAAAGTAATTTAGCTATATATGAACAATGCATTGAAAGTTTGTGATGAGATGGGGTTTTGTTTTTAGAACATTGTAGTGCTGAGTTCCAAAAGGGACCTAGAGGTTTATTTTACGTTCAGCGAAAGTAAGTGCTGCTAACGTTTGCAAAGCATTTTACTAGTCATCCACTGCACCGTGAAATGCATAAACTAAAGTACTAATCAAAATTATACCCAGGTGATTTTCCAGTTTTATATATTAGTTATGAAAATCCCTGGAATAAAAACCATAAAAATGTTTCAGTATTATCATGACCTGTTATGGTATTCAAACAACCGGTAGAAAAAATAACAATAAATGGCCTGTTATAGATAGAAATATGAGGTATTTACAATTTTACTGCAAAACATATGTAATTTGAAACAGACTATAACACCCAGATTGATATTGATTAAAGCTGACAGGTGAAATCACAAGTATTAAGCTAAGCAGAGGGTTGGTCTCAGGTGTGTTCAATATCAAAGTGGGTGTTATAGTCTGTTTCAAATTACATATGTTTTACAGTAAAATTATAAATACATCTCATATTTCTGTCTATAGCATTTGGTACCGGTTGTTGGATACCATAACAGGTCATGATAATACTGACAAAAAATTATGGTTTTTATTCCAGGTAGTTTTATAACTAATATGTAAGACTGGAAAATTACCTGGGTATAATTTTGATTAGTACTTTTTTTTTTTCTTTTTTTTTTTTTTTAATCAGGCAACGGCTGCACTATATATTTGACTGAACACAGATCTGGTTTATCTCCCCGTTTGTTCTCAGTTTAAGATATATAATAAGTCATGCCTGATATCCGTAACTCACGAAATACAAACTTTGGGAAGGAGGGAGGGGGTGGGGGTGGGGGTGGGCATAAGCTTGAACTCTATAAGCAAATCGCAGCTTTTCCAGATCTGAATCTGGACCGATTCTTCAAGATATTCCTGCACAGTATAACCTCGTTTATCACTCAATATTCGGTCGGAGGTTGTTATGGAATAGGAATATTAACAGTTGATACCACATACCACAGCTGTCTCTCGGTGCGAGTAGACGTGTCTACGTGCGCTCTCGACCTGCCGCCCCCCCCCCCCCCTCCCCCCACCTGGGGGGACTGATAGCCAGCTTTGGTACTCTGTTTCGGGTCACCTATACCGGGTCACGGGCAACCGTGTCTCTGGTATATGGTGACCCGCCTCCAAAGAAGAGGAAAGGAGGGACTGGAAGAGGAAGGAGGAAGAAGAAACCCGTGCTAGGGACGGCCCGGGGGGGGGGGGGGACAAAGCTGGCGGCTCAGCCGCCAGTGGCGGTCCCTTCTGTGTCGCCGCCCCCACCGAGTTCTCCGGAGAGGACGCGACAGTCATCGGCTCCCGCACCCTCGGACCGGCCATACTCCGCACAGGACATCGAGATGTTCCAACGGACAAGTGTGACACCACCGACCTCCACCTCCACCCCACAGACGACGACTCCGGTGCAGCGGTCAACTATACCGACCGCTCCCGTTGAGTCGTCACAGGGACTTGTTGTTGCGGCGGCGAAAAGGAAGGCTACATCACCGACCACCCAGCCAGCCAAGACTAAACCGCTGCCGGAAGCCGCCCCCCCCCCCCCCCCCCCCCGATGACGACGAATGGAGCCTTTCCATCAGTGGACTTCGTCGCCAACTCCATCAGTACATGCAGGGGGACACGCGTGAGCCACACAGACTTCGGGGAGGCTTTCTCAACGTGAACTGGAAACCACTGGATGACGGCAGCAGCTACGAACTACATACCAAGATCTTCAGTGGAACGAAGGGAATAGTCGTTACGCATCGAAGGGACCAGACCTACAGGCAGTGCATCCTGTTTTGGAAGCTCGACAATAGATCTATCCACAGGATGCTCAAAGCGGTCTGCGGCCCCGACTATTCCCATGTAGTCAAGAATCTGCGCCAAATAAAAGAACAGCTGCCGTCACTCCGAGATACTCCAGGCTCCCAGAAGTAGACCAACTTTACCTAGGACAGGTAACCTCCTTTTTGGGCTTAGTTGGACTTTAAAACTTTTTGGCCGAGCTTCAAAATTCTTATGTTTATTTTTTTATAAATAGTCCAACGCATTTTACTTTGGCGCCCGTTCAATTGCTCAAATCACCTTAAAACCTTTTCGGCCGAGCAGTCAAACTTATTTTTGGGTTTAAATTCTTAGTCCGGACATGATTTTAGGCGCAGTTATTCTCTGTAGACTTAGGTTTTTCCAGGTAGAACCGAAGGAATCGAAATTCAGCCAATCAGAGCATGGCCCATACTCGGTGTCTACTATTTTGTCCGCGCAGTTGTTGGACGTTACTAAATACTTGTATTCCAAATTCTGACCATTTTAAACTCAATCCCCCCCCCCCCCCCCCCCTTGTCCTGGACTTAGTCACTGGCGAATGTCAGAGATTAAGCCCATGACAGGCGTGTGTGAAACCTTCGTGGTATATACGCACGTTAAACCCTTACCCTGACCCTGACCACATACCAGCATAGTCAGTACACGGGTTATACAGGTAATGGAATATATGCACGTTTTAATCAGAAAAGATGTTCCAATGTTCGCATGCACATGAATAATTGTATGTGTGAGTTTGTCTATTGTTTGACGGGCATACAAAGGCCGTGTTATGCGCTATCCTAATGTGGGATGGGGCATATAAAAGACCCCTAGCTACTAATGGGAATAGGTAGCGGGTTTCCTCTTTACGACTTGTCAAAATCACCAAATGTTTTACATCCAATAGCCGATGATTTATAAATCAATGTTCTCTAGTGGTGTCATTAAACAAGACCAACTTTAACTATTTTTTGTCTATTGTTTTAAATGAAATGACACAATGTCAAGAATATGTGTGAGTTTCTCCATTGTTTTATATGTAATGACACATGTATATATGTGAATTTGTCAGTTGTTTTATATGTAATGACACACAGATATATCTGAATTTGTTTGTTGTTTTATATGTAATGACACATGGATATATGTGAATTTGTCTGTTGTTTTATATGTAATGACACATGGATATATGTGAGTTTGTCTGTTGTTTTATATGTAATGACACATGGGTATATGTGAGTTTGTCTGTTGTTTTATATGTAATGACACATGGGTATATGTGAGTTTGTCAGTTGTTTTATATGTAATGACACATGAATATATGTAAATTTGTCTGTTGTTTTATATGTAATGACACATGGGTATATGTGAGTTTGTCAGTTGTTTTATATGTAATGACACATGGATATATGTGAGTTTGTCAGTTGTTTTATATGTAATGACACATGGGTATATGTGAGTTTGTCAGTTGTTTTATATGTAATGACACTTGGATATATGTGAGTTTGTCAGTTGTTTTATATGTAATGACACATGGGTATATGTGAGTTTGTCTGTTGTTTTATATGTAATGACACATGGCTATATGTGAGTTTGTTGTTTTATATATAATGACACATATTATTTTTATATTGATTCTTCTTGTAAAATAAACCCAGGATGGATCCATTTATTTGATAAATAAAGTTGGGGGATTTAGGGGGTGTCTTTTGTGGGTTTTTTGTTTTTGGTATTTTATTTGACTCTTATCTGTCGGTGGGATAGTGTGGGAGTGGAGCAATGTGGGAAAAAACCCCCACACCATATTAGGTATGTGTTTTATTGACAAAAACGCACCCAAACCCCACCCACGACGGAATTCCGGCATACGTGTCTTGTAGTTGATAGCAATGAATTCCCCAAAAGAAACGGTAATGCACATATGCACATGAAGGTACTTTATCTCCACTCTCCTTCACGTCTGCACTGAAATTTTACACATCATCTTCCCAATGAAAATATTTACTTCAATCTGCAGTGAGCACCGACTGACACACGAGTCTGTATGTACTCCATTAAGAAATAATATACTGGACCCCAGTAAAAACGCACCACCCAATTATCAGCTTGTTATTTCTGTCGCATGTGGGATGTTGCTTTCTTACACACCCATTGGTGAGAACTTTATTTTTGATAACACATAGTTTTAACACATATATGTATGATAACAATTTAAAGACGTACAACTGGCTGCTCCTTGGTGATAACCTGGGCCTAACTCCACGAAGCGATCTTAGTGCTACGATTATCTTAAGTTTTTACGTTTTAATATCGTGATTATTTGGAGAGGTTTAGATAACGGTGTAACAGGCGAGCTTCAACGATTATAGCTGTAAATGGATGTTTGAACAATGAGAAAATGAATGAATGAATGAATGAATGTTTAACGACACCCCAGCACGAAAAATACATCGGCTATTGGGTGTCAAACTATGGTAATGGAAACAAACAAGGTGATGATCAACATCAACAGAAAAATTCAAGATATAAATAAAAACAGTGTAAAGAACTGTGCAAAATACAAATACAAATATCACAGATAGATACTGACTTTTACTCTAAACTTCAATTTGTGCTGTATTGGCCATTCTCAAAGAGAATGTTACACCCCTGCACCACGGTGAGGTTACAGCACGCGCATGGGCAACAGTGAGAAAACGATCTACCTGAAAATTTAGCAAACATCCGTCATGCGCACAACTCATTTCTTAGTGACATGATAACACTTCGAATTATCAGGATGGAGTTATCAGGTCAATAGAATAATAAGATCGTTTCGTAGAACGAGCCCCAGCTCGCCAAGACTGCATTGTGACGTATACGTTAACCTGAAATTGATTTGTCTGTCAGCTACAAGCACAAGGGCTGTAAATATGTTTTTGTCGAAAAAGACGTTGAAAGGTTTTGAAATCCTGGTTTTTGAGGATTTGTAAAAAAAAAGAGAGTAGAATACTACATTCTTGTCCGTTAGATACCATTTACATATATCTTACAACTCGTTGTTTGAAAACGTATCCAACTCGCTTTCGCTCGTTAAATACGCCCTAAAAGAACTCGTAGTTAAAGGGACATTCCTGAGTTTGCTGCAATTTTTAAGATGTTATCGACTAACACAGACTCTTTAACGATTGTAATTATATATCAAATGTATTTTTCTGCATATCATATTAGTGGCTGTATATTAAACGTTTTTCTGATCGTTCTAATATTTGTAGTACGTTAAATTTCAGTTTATTTCCTAAAATATATTTTTTCGTACGAAATTATTTGAAGACAAAATTCAGTTTGGGCTTCTTACAAATATTAAGACGACCAGAAACACACTGAATATACAGACACTAATATTCTAAACAAGAAAATATATTTAATACGTAAGTTTAATCGTGGAAATATTTTATTAGTCGGAAACATCTTACAATGCAGCAAACTCGGGAATGTCCCTTTAAATGGTATCCAACTACCAGTCACGTTGTATTTTCTATATGAAACACACAATAACCCTAACTCTTCTATACACTTTTTGGTTTATTTATTGCCTACCAGAATACATCCAGTTTGTTTTGTTAAACGACACCACTAGAGCACACTGATTTACTAATCATCGGCTACTGGATGTCAAACATTTGGTAATTTTGACATAGATTTAGAGAGGAAACTCGCTACATTATTCCATTAGTAGCAAGGGATCTTTTGTATGCGCCATCCCACAGACAGGATAGCACATACCACGGCCTTTGATATACCAATCGTGGTGCACTGGCTGGAACGAGAAATAGCCCAATGGGCCCACCGAAGGGGATAGATCCTAGACCGACTGCGCATCAAGCGAGCGCTTTACCACTGGGTTACGTTCCGTCCGTGTCGAACAACAAATGGCCTTTCTGTTTAACGACAGTTCAGGACATTTTTTTGTGTCAAACATGTCGTTATACCAGGCCTGTTGCTTATAAAACGTTTAGAGTCTAGACTCCAAACTCTAAAGGAGTCTGAGACAGTAATGTCATGACTACGCCACACAAATTGTATGCGCGTGACGTCATTAGAGATTGAGTCTGGACTCTAATAATTGTTTTATAAACACGGGTCTTGGTCTGGAGTATAAAGCAGAAACCCCGCAGCCAGGTGCGTTTTGAGTGTCGCTCGGTATATTTCAGTGGTATTTTTTATTCGTTTGTACCGCCAACCGTACCTTGCTATCGGCGCCCCATCAGTCGGTTTTCCGCCAGATAATAATCAGACGGTTAGGTGTCTCTGTGATCTCCCTTACACATTACATTCACCTTACTGCGCTGCTAATATTTCTTTCAAAAATGAGAAAAACATGACATAATTGGTTTGCAGTTCCGCGATGATGGCTTCGGATCTTAATGAACAAAGGTCTGCCAATTGTGAGACGTGTTTTGCATTGTTTTTCTTATGATATTTCCAAACTTCAGCTGAATGCGGTGGTGGGTGTATAGTATTTTGGGAGTAATAACCTACCCATTTCCATACAGTTAACATTTCTGCGTTGATGGCATTGTCCATTGAGCTATTTGTGTTATCCTGTCTGTGGGATGGTGCATATAAAAGACCCCTTGCTACTAATGAACAAATGTAGCGGGTTTCACCTCTAAGACTATACGTCAAAATTACATAATGTTTGTCACCGATAGTCGATTATTAATAAATCAGTGTGCTCTAGAGGTATCGTTAACAAACTTTAACTTTTTTTATTACTTTGAAAGGGACTGTGTTTGCTGCCATTGTAAAAGGTTTCTGACTAACAGAACCTTTTTAATAAATACAATTACACGTCTAATTCCTATTTTAAATATCAGTGTCTGACACTTCCGTGTTTCTGATAGGTAAAATCTAGTCTTGGATTCTTGAAACATCAGTGTCTGACACTTCCGTGTTTCTGATAGGTAAAATCTAGTCTTGGATTCTTGAAACATCAGTGTCTGACACTTCCGTGTTTCTGATAGGTAAAATCTAGTCTTGGATTCTTGAAACAATCAAGCGATCAGAAACACCCTGTATATACAAACACCAGATCAAAATCAGAAAATGCATTTCAGTGATTAAACCGGCCTCGGTGGCGCAGTGGTTAAGCGATCGGACTACAGGTTGGTAGGTACATGGTTCGCAGCCCGGTATCGGCTCCAACCCAGAGCGAGTTCTTAAGGGCTCAATGGGTAGGTGTAAGGCCACTATACCCTCTTCTCTCTCACTAACCACTAACCAACTAACAACTAACCCCCAGGACAGCGTGCTTGAACTTTAATTAGATATAAGCAAGAAAATAAGTTGAATGAAATGAATCAGTGATTTAAAAAAACTCTGGCGACAAACTCGGGACAGTCTCTTTTAAAAACGACTGGGAATTATGCAATCTAATTAAAATCAGCTCCACTATTACATGTGGATCTAACAGCAGCCCATTGGAGCTCATGTCCAGTTGACCTTTCATTCGACCAATCAAAACCTTACTTGCAAAATCATACCAGTGATTTGAAAAGAATTTGAAAACATTCGGGATTATGCCGAGGGTATACGAAATGATTCGGGTGAATTACGAAGTATGCTGGAAACTAATTGTAATATAAAATTGTATATAAAATTCGTTTAAAGACGTAAAAAACAACCATGATGGTATAGTCATAAAATCTGTTTATACTAGTACACAATCCAGAGTTTATTACTGCACTTTCCCCCCTGTTTTTTTAATGTTGAAATATACCAACAAGTTCGTCTATTGCATAAATAGTCTCGCCCGATATTTTTAGAATTTGTAGGCTCCCGAATAACGCTATAAAAGGCGAAGTGTAATTGGTCGATATTTAAATTGTTATTTATAGATGAAATTTCACCTGGACATGGGAGTCCACACAATACTGTTAGATCTGGTAGACCCAGTAGAGCTAATTTTAATCAGATCCTGATTTTTGGAGACATTTTAAAAGATTTTAGGCAAATAATAAATTACAATTTACTTACATTTTCTTGCTTAGAATATTTCTACAAACAATGCATTTAAGGATATCGTGTCATTTTGTAGTATCTCAATATTGATCTTTGTTTATAATAATGTTATATGTACAAATTTATTATTTCTTCCAACGGACAAACAGAATATGAAATAATTCGGCTATAAGTCATTCAGTATTTATTTATCCGTATAATGTTTTACATGTAAAACATGTTAAGATAGTGCTTTTTTTTAATGGGAAAAGAAGGCTGGGTGTTTATTTTGTTGGTGGAACAAACGGAAGTCTTGCTAGCGCTGAAAAGTCACGACAGTCCCTTTAAAGTAGCATTCCACCAAATAGCATCTCTTCTTAGTCACATTTTGAATTACTAATATTAGTGTATGATATACCCATGTCATCGAAGGCGTGGGGACACTTGAAAAAAACACCCCTGAACATTACACAGTATTTGCTGAACTAAAGTACTAATCAAAATTATACCCAGGTGATTTTTCCAGTCTTATATATTATTTATGAAAATCTCTGGAATAAAAACCATAAAAATGTGTCAGTATTATTATGACCTGTTATGGTATTCAAATAACCGGTACAAAAAATGACAATAAATGATCTATTATAGATAGAAATATCAGATGTATTTACAATTTTACTGCAAAACATATGTAATTTGAAACGGACTATAACACCCAGGTTGATATTGATTACGCCTGACAGGTGAAATCACAAGTACTAAAGTAGTGTCGTAAATAGAATAAAAATTATTTTCATCAATTATTTCTTTCATATTAAACTGACAAGTAAATATTTTGTAAATATCTATTCAATGATACTCTACCTCATTTAGCATTCACTTGTTTGGGCTGTCATTGATGTACAAGGTGGTGTTTACTTTTGAAATTAAAATAAAGATGTCAGTAAATAGGAGATTTGTGACCTTTATTGGAACAGACTACAACACATTTTGGTGGATATGTGTCAATTTCATTTACCTTTAAACAAACTTTTAATTTAAAACCGCAAGTTAACTGATTATTTTGAATTGCAACATAAATTATTAATTATGACCAGCATATTTAGTGAATATAAATTCAATATTAGTACATTAGAAATTTACACAATCTTGCAACCACTTAAAGGTGCTATATCAGAAGTTATATGTGAGCATCTGTTTGTGATAAAGATTCTCCAATAAAAATATATTTTCTACTAGTGGATAAAATTATTTCCTATAATTGTTTATGGGCATATAGTTAAAGGTGTAATCTTTAAACGTTAAAGCAAAATTTAATAAAAACATGATTTGCAATAGCTGTTATTATGCAACTTTGAGATAGCACCTTTAATACCGGTATAATAAATAACTAACTCAAAATGGTTCTTGACAGTTTTGCTCAAACGTTACTTATAAATGTCTACAAATATTTTGTTTTAGAAAGGGATAGGGGTAAACCGTCATCAGAAACGGTCGCTGACATATTGAAACAGCAATGAAATTGACACAAGTTGACCAAAATTTGTTATAGTCTGTTCCAATAAAGTACACAAATCACATGTTTACTGACAGATTTCTGTTAACTTCAAGAGTAAAGACCACCTGGTGCATCAATGAGAGCCAAAACAAGTAAATGCTAAATTAGGTAGACTATATTTAAATAGATATTTACAAAATATTTACTTGTCTGTTTAATATGTAAGACATAATCGACGAAAATAATTTTTATTCTATTTCCGACACTACTTTTTTTTATATAAGTGTAAGAATACATAGCAGTCCAGCATATTAAATAAAATAACTAAAATAATTATATAAATTTGCTAACAACAAAATGACTTCTGTTGTATCCATATAATCAATGTGCTAATAAATAATTTGTTCAAATCTTAATCTGACAAAGCAGTATATTGAACTTCATTGTTTTGGAAAGGACAGGTGTATTATTTCTGCTATCAATATCAACCTGGGTGTTATAGTCTGTTTCAAATTACATATGTTTTGCAGTAAAATTGTAAATACATCTCATATTTCTATCTATAACAGGTCATTTATTGTCATTTTTTGTACCGGTTGTTTGAATACCGTAACAGGTCATGATAATACTGACATATTTTTATGGTTTTTATTCCAGGGATTTTCATAAATAATATATAAGAATGGAAAATCACCTGGGTATAATTTTGATTAGTACTTTAGTAGGCTTAGCACACGCATTCCGTTATATATTTGAAAGACCGCAACAACAACAAAATGAAAGATTCCATTTGTATATATATTTGTATACGCACTAATAAAACTGTTTGTTGGTGCAATACACCATAAACTAGTGTGGTGCCAAATAACTGAATCATTTGGTGGTATAGGCGAGGGACATAAACTCATTGTTAACATTACGGAACATCAACCAGTGATATAAATTAAGATCGATTATGGGTAATAAATAGGATATTAAACTCGCTTCTATTTCGTATCATGTTTATGTCCCTCGTGAACTAATTTTCATTGTCACTCGCTATAGCTCGTGATAACTGAACATTATTTCATTCGGGACTAAAACATGGAACATTCCACAATACAGTACATATTTAAAAACTTGTTTTTGTCCCACCAAATCCTGGATACATGTATATTGTTGTTGTTGTTTAATTCCTTTCGATTAATAATTTAAAAAAGTTTGTTTGTTTAATGACACCACTAGAGCACATTGCTTTATTAATCATCGGCTATTGGATGTCAAACATATGGTCATTTTGACACAGTCATAGAGAGGAAACCTGCTACATGTTTTTTCATTAATAGCAAGGGATCTTTTATATGCACTATCCCACAGACAGGATAGCACATACTACGGCCTTTATTATACCAGTCGTGGTGCTCTGGCTGGAACGAGAAATAGCCCAATGGGTCCACCGACAGGGATCGATCCCAAACCGACCGCGCACCAAGCGATCGTTTTACTACTGGGCTACATCTCTTCCCCCGCCCCCGTTTAATAATCAAGTCAAATTATCAAATTTACCAACTGATATGTCATATTTGAAGTTATTTTAATAATTTTCAACAGATACAGCACTTATTATGGGCTCTTGCCCCCTCCCCATCGTCTCTCCTTGCCCCCTCCCCATCGTCTCTCCTTGCCCCTTCTTCCCATCACCATGTGACATTTTCTGGAATGAAAACGGCGCAGTTTTCTAATGTTGTGTACAGAAAGGCGTTTCAACAGCCGTGCATAAATGTTAAAGTATTACGAGCAGCAATAATTTAATTTGCGTCTCTGAGTGTTTTTTCTTGTTGTTTTTAAACCATTTCACTGAGAGTTTATTATATGTCTGCAATACGTAATGGCGTGTTTGTGCAAGGAACGCATTTGGTGTTTATGTTAAATATTACATGACGGTTCTTTTTACCGACCCCTCTCTTTCATTAACCCACCCCGCCATCTGTTAAATACATTGAGAGGCAGCATCTTAAGTTTAATCTTAACTGTCGGCAATTATTATTCTCACACACAGATACACACATGCATAAACACAGAGAAAGAGAGAGAGAGAGAGAGAGAGAGAGAGAGAGAGAGAGAGAGAGAGAGAGAGAGAGAGAGAGAGAGAGAGAGAGAGAGAGAGAGAGACTAATTAACAAAAAGCACGGAAATTAAAAAATAAACTACCAAACATTACAGTAATAGTGTAGCGTTTTCGTCAAGCATCAGTTTGATATATTTTAAATTAAATTAAATTTGTTGGCATTGTTAATTGGCGAATCCAGAGGAGGGTCATAGGGGTTACGTGACCCGCTACTTCCGTTCGACCCCATTCCTCCCTATATTTGTTTCGCTCCCTTCGGCAAGCTAAAATATCCCCTTTTTTAGAATTATTGGATGTCTCCTTTACAAAATCGTGGATCCACCCCTGTTGTTTGCAGATCCGTCTCGTAGTCCCATACATCCCATCCCTTCCCTTATGCAGTCAAGTATTGGAATAACGTACATTGGACGTTGTTTTTTGTTGGACTTTTTTTTTCTTTTTTTTTCTCACACGATAAATAATATGGGCGTAGGTTTTCTTAAACGCTTTTGTTTCCCTGCAGTAAAAAAAAAGGGTGTGGCAAGTAAATTTTAATTATGCGTTTCGGAGTTAAGTTTCAAAGGGCGTGGTTGTGTGCATTTAACCGAAACGATTTGAAGAATTTCATCTGTTAGATCTAAACAGCCTGTCAACGATAAGATTTGTTTCCATTACGAAACTAAATATAAAAACAAACATTCAGGTTTAAAAGTACTAATTAAAAAACCACAATATTATATGTGAAAAGAGATCATTAAAAAAAATGTTTGTTATAACGTTTCTTGGATCTACATGAACATAATATTATGTTTGTTTTTGAGACGAGATGTAGCGCATTTTAAACACTTAAAATACGGCGGTAATGCACTGAAGTTTATGATAGCTCATAATAACACAGCATCAAACTTTGGAATAGGATTTCACCACTGGCATAGCCACGGGGGATGGCAGTATGGCACCCATTACAGTTTGTTTTCCCCTCAATACCTAATTTAGCCTGTCACTCCATAACACGACTCATAGACAGTAAGAGTGCCACTCTCTATATGGGTGCCCCCATCCCCACTATAAAATCCTGGCTGCGCCAGTGCCTATAACCGTGATTTCCCGTTCCAGTACCCAGTATGCACTTTATAAAATAGCACAAAACGACTATGTATTGTCGCGTATGGAGAATGTACGAGGTGGCGGATAGATTCGTAAACAAAATAATTTACGTGCCCCGTATGGGCGAGTTAATTATATTTCATGAATCTACACTTCTAAGTGCATCATTCGACAAGCAACGGAGAGCATTTGTCCTTCTGAACATCCCCCAGTTTTGCAATATGAAAATAGTGAATACAGTAAGTCTAATGCTAATATCAGACTACCAACTTCCAGCAGAAACTGAACGTACAATGTGAAAAGCAGTTATAGGAACCTAAACAAACATCACGTTCAATTGTTAAATGAATGTGATCTCAACATCTAAAGGAGGTTTATGTCTATCAGAGGCGGATCTAGGGCCCGCCACCCCCACCCCCCTAAATTTTGCGATAGATATAATTTTATTATATATTAATTTTCATATTTTTTTACGATCTCGCTCCAACCCCTCCCCCCAGAGTTCCCTTGGCATTCCACCTCATGTCACTGGGGCTCCCCTAAATGGATTTTTCTGGATCCGCCACTGTCTGTGAGGGTTATGGACAAGGGAAAAATTATTATACACACTAAACTGTGTTAAACCATTATGTTAGTGTGTCTGTTGTTAGCTCGTTTCTGTGAAGGTAATAACTGTGTTTATTACATACTACGTTATCATTATGTAGTGGAGCATTACACGAATAGATATATTGGTCTGCCTTGGGGATTTTGCTCCCAGATATCGTACAGACCGTGTATCATGGCGTGCATGCGTTTCATGGAACGCATGCGTGCTTAACGTGGAATGCATGCGTGTGTATGTACGGATGTACGCTGCCAAGAACAGAGATTAGTGGCTTAATCAATGCTAGGATCAGACTACCAACTGCCAGCACAAAGTTTGACCGGAAGTTGGCCAACTTTCTGCTCTCGTGACTTGTACGACTGTTCAGTTGTTGTCTGAGCGCTCTTACAACTCGATTCTCGTCGTATAACCCATTAGTTGTTAATCTGAGCATACTCGTAGTAAGTCGGGAGTTGGGGAAATTACAACGCAACCGTCGAGTTGGCCAACTTTCTGCTGACAGTTGGTAGTCTGAGACTAGCATTTTATTCGTCCTGTACAGTTGTTATCCAATACTTTGTTAAAGGGACATACCCTAGTTTTTAAACAATAAGCATTGTTTTACTATTAGAGCCGTTTTTGATAACAGAAATAATACTTTACTTAGATTTTATTGTTTAGATTATCCACTTCCGTACATTCGGTGTGTTTTTGGTCATCCTGGTATTTTTAATATCACAAAATGCAGTTCTCATATTTTTAAAAACGTACGTGCGTCTGAGAGGTAACAGTTATGGCGTCGAGTTTTAGTCTATTTTTAGAGGGTATTTCACCATTTCAAAGTCACAGATTCTTGTTTCACTGAATTGTAACTTTATCCAAATGTGTTACAGGTTTGTTGATTAACTTAACTTAGTATTAATTTTCATGAGCTGAAACTAGGGTCTGTCCCTTTAAATCACGTGTAAGTTAGCCAGCTCTGTGTTCAGCGACGGCGAGCGATGCAAACGTTCGCGAACTATCCGACTGGTCCCAGATGTAGTCATTTGGTTTAACACGAAGCGCACGAACCTGTCTATTGAACGGTTTTCCGATCGGTCTAACTGAACTCAGCATAGAGATGTTTTTCGCTAATGCTTGCGAGACTGGTTTTTACTCTACACTTTAAACCGAATGACCACTTCTGGAACTAGTCAACATAGTTTGTGTTCGCTTATTGAAAAACGGTTGACTGAACGTAGGCTAGGACAACTAGTCAAATATGAATAAAGCACAACTTACTGAGTCCAAGAAAGTTGAATACCCTCTGTAGCGTGAGTCTTGTGTCCCTGGCATAGTCGTCGAGTCGAATAATAAGCATCTGGTCGAGGGGATAGACTTTCAACCACTCCTTGATGAATTCGTAATACAGTCCTATTCGTAGTCGAACCTGAGGACATAAAGTTATGATGGCTTTAATCGTTCATACATTTCTTTTATTCGTAATTGTGTAATTGTGTAGTCTCGGCGATTTATTTTTGGAAGAAACAAATCAATATTATTGAAATAATTTTAAAATATTTTGGGGCATGGGGATGATTGAAGGGTTGGGGATTTTGATGTTACTGTTGTTACTCAGGGTGGGGTTTTGTTTAGAGTAAATGGCGTGTACGTCCGTGGGTGCATATGTGCATTTATAGTATACTCTTCAAAAGAAGAAACGCAAAACCACATTGTCGTAACATTTGGAGAATTGATTTAATTATTGAATGGTGAGTCCGATAATTACCAAATGTTGCAGGATTGTTCACAATTCACTCTAGTCCATTGTGAGTAAGTGATAGGACACACCACCAAGGTCAAGGTCATCTGGAGTCAATACCGGGTGTGGCCTCCGCGTGTGTTGACAACTGCCTGGCACCGCCTGCCCATTGAAGCAACCAGAGTACGGATGACGTCCCGGGGGATGCTGGCCTACTCGGCCTGCAAGGCTGCTGCCAGCTCGGGCAGGGTCTGGGGCTGTGGTTGTCGCTGTCGGAGGCGTCGGTCCAACTCGTCCCATAGATGCTCAATTGGGTTCAAATCCGGTGATATCGATGGCCAAGGAAGGACATTAATGTTGTTGTTCTGTGGGAAAGCCGTTGTGAGACGTGCTGTGCGAGGCCTGGCGTTGTCATGTTGGAACACTGCGTTGGCGTTGGCCATAACTGGAACGATGTGTGGCCGGAGGATCTGGTCGATGTAGCCCTGTGCATTCAGGTTGCCCTGCACGTGGATCAGGTCAGTTCTGCCAGTGTGTGAGATGGCTGCCCACACCATGACACTACCCCCGCCGAATCTGTCCACTTCCTGCACGCAGTTTGCCGCATAACGTTCACCACGACGCCTATACACGCGACATCTTCCATCATGACGTCGGAGCAGAAATCGGGACTCGTCACTGAACCACACCTGTCTCCATCGCAGTTGAGGCCATTGTCGATGAATCTGGCACCACTGCAGTCGGAGTCGACGGTGTTGTGGTGTTAAGATGACACCTCGAACTGGACGTCTGGCACAAATTCCTACCTCACGTAGGCGGTTCCGTACGGTCTGGTCGGATATCCTGCGCAAACCTGGTATTGCTGCGGCTGTGGAGGTGGCAGTAGTCAATCGTTCCCGAAGGTGGCGTACCCGGATGTAGCGGTCCTGCCCGGGGGTAGTGACCCGTGGTCGACCGGATCTAGGGAGGTCACGTGTTGATCCATGTTGCTGGTAACGGTCCCACAGTCTGGAGATGGTGCTTGGGGACACATGGAATGCCCTGGCAACGGCCGTTCTGGATTCGCCTGCGTCTAGTCGGCCGATGGCATTGTTTCTCTGCGGTTCACTGAGACGTGGCATGTCCTGGATTGTCAACTGTCGGCCAGATACAGAGGCCAGGCAAGCGAACACCCTGCACTTTTATACTGTCGGTGTTCATGTTGCACGTGCAGACAACGCACGTGCAGTGGTGACATGGTTTGCACGTGGCTGCGTTTTTGCGAATATTCACATTTTGGAACTTTATTGTACAGTAGCTGCGTTTTATCGAATGTAACCGTGGGAATGTGTTTGGGACATGCAATGACCTTATATTCACAAAGCATGAACCGGTAGGAAACATAAAATCGGAGTTATAACCCATTTGTACCCTTTTGCGTTTCTTTTTTTGAAGAGTATATATATTTACAGTGGTCTAGTAATAATGGTAAGAAAATGAAAATACAGTACGAACCTTGATATATGTTTTTACATAATACATTACATGACATCATGATTATTGCGTATTAATTTTCAGACGTTATAACAATGTCAAGAATGACTTTTATCTTACCTTTGACAGATTTGCAACGGTTCTGTTGTATATGCACGATCTTTGAGTGTATTTCCCCAGGCATGCTTCAAACCCGTTAATTGCTTTGGTAACTTCCAGGTGAAAATCCTCAGCTGATTTTCGGGATTTTTGAAAATACAGATAGTCAGAATATAACCTTAAACAAAAAGAAAAGAACAATTTATGTAGACATTTTACAAAATACACCTGGTTTGAACATCCTTAAAAAAACAATTAATTTTTCAGAAGACATTTTTAAAATACAGCTAGTCTGAATACATTCTTACACAAAAAGAAAACAAATTGTTTAATAATAAGACAATATAACGTTAAAAGAAAATACAGTTTTAGTATGCTATATTCCTTGTATTCGTTTTAGTATACATGCAATTATAAAATTAATAAATATAATTACTAAATAATTAGAAATTGGATCTCTAATTTACTAGAATTAATTTATGATTGGTAGCCAGAAATGATAAACATAATAACAATAATTTGAAAACACTTAGTTAAGCGCCATCATTCTTACCATCAATCTCCACTCTCATTCTCATTACACCCCCCCCCCCCCACAAACACACACACATACACAAACACATACATACACATACACATACACACACAACACAACACACATATATGTCAAAGAAAATAATTTGCATTATACTGAAATGTATTCACTAATATATTTTTATTCCCAATTGAACCATCTGTGTTGATATGATGTTGCTTTAAGTTTTGGAATTAGAAATTTAGCATACGGGATGGATTATCTTAAATAATAAATGAAGGAAGGAAGGAAGGAAGAATGCTTCTATTTAACCATGCACTCAACACATGTTTGTTTACGGTTATATGACGTTGGACATACACTGTTTAAGAACACACAGATAATGAGAGAGATAACCCGTTGGCATCATTCTCAGTTAAAAAATGTTGTTCGATCATAACAATTTTTTATTAAAAAATAATTGTGAATTGCATGCGCCCAAAGAAAAATGTTAGGTACTATCTTGTAAACAGGCTTAGCTAAACTTACCTTTCCGTGGGGTCTCGCAGTATGACAATGATTTTTGCATTTGGTAGGAAGTGATGGATGTAGTCCGCATTTGTATATAGTGGTTCTTTCCTACCGCAGTTTTCGTCCAACCGCCACCAATCATCGCTGTCCCATAGAGTTGAAACACTAGCATCACCTAGCGGAGAAATCGACAAATAGACGATCAATTAAATGTACACCCTCAGCATTATATCTTACTACTTTTAACCGCTTCTGATGTCCAAGTCAAAGATGGCGGCTTCCATTGCCGTCGTATGTATGGAATTCACCTTTGTACGCAATAGTTACCACGATGTATGTATGGTAGTCGACTGGACAGGAGTGCAAAAATATATTTGCGATGCGCGGCATCGGGTAAGTATAAAGTTAGCAGTTGGCAGTGCAGATCAAAATAGGAGAAGCGATCAGAAGGATCGGAAACTGTTACAAAGGCTTTGAGTATTATATTGTAGATGTCAGATTATATCACAATCAGCTGTTTGATACATGTTGATATAGTACTTCATGTATATCTAAATTTGTTATGTATATCCACTATTTTGGTGAAGGTATCCTTAAACTTAAATGGATCAAGATTAAGTTTATTTCACATGTTGTGAGTATCTGGAAACATTTATTACTTTTAAATGCCTTGGATAACTGGATAAGATAATGTTGCTGTTATAGACGTACGACTGATTCCATGAAACTAAATTTCACATTCTTGGACATTTTTAGTTGAAGTCCAACACGATCTGCCTATTTCGGTACCGTCTACCTTTTGCCAATTTAACTATATACGCGAATGACGTACTAAAATATAGAAATACTCGAAGATTATTATTTCAAAGGGAAATGCCGACTGTCAATACTCTGTTTCTACATACCGCAGTTGGTGTATATTTTCACAGCAAGCCAAAGCACGCGTGATTATGGCCTAATGAACACTCGAAACCATTACCAACGATCAATGCTCTCTGGCAGCGAATCAAAATACTGGTACCTCCCATGGAAACATAAACAAAGCAGGAGATGCGGCTCATTTAGAACAGATATTCATAAATCAGTTGTTGATAATAATGCGTCACATCTAACACGTATGTCACTGATGCAACACTTTATTTTGACATTTCTACTTTTACAAGTATCAATTACTGAAACTTTGGCGAGCGGGACGGGGTCGGGGGAGAGGGGGGCTGCTTACATGATGTTTAATTCGTCTGGTTCTCTGATCGTATCAGTATCTGGTTAAATCTGAATGCCAAAATCGTTTACCGTAATCAAAATCGTATCTCTGCACAATACAGTCAAAAGTACGTTTTAGGCAAAGCCGTGATTGCCTCCATGATCTACTATCAGGCGCTCGTCCTTGAGAGGACCCCCACTCCCCTCGGATATCCGCAACAGGACTTTTCATCCCACATGCACCGCCTGTAGGAGGACTGCCACTCACAAGATTAGCTTTGAAAAAGCAATCTTGAACAGAATAGAGCTTAATGGAATATGCACAGCTGTGGTGGCAAGCACTCGTGACTCACTGTCAAAACGGTGGTGATATTAGGCGTTGGCTTAAATTTAGTTCAAAGGCACCTTTTGTCGTGTGTTGGTTTTATTTCGATTAAAGTGTTCAATGTTTGGTCACGTTTAATGTAACTCTTGCCAGTCCCGTGAATGCGGCTTCAATTTTAATGGATGAATTTCATATACATTTTGCATTGAATATTCATCTGGTGAATCTTTCATCAGCAAAATATTTCCAAGAATATCAATGGCATTTTGAAAAATAGTTAAAGGGACATTCCTGAGTTTGCTGCAATTTTTAAGATGTTATCGACTTTTAAACAGATACTTTTTAACGATTGTAATTATATATCAAATGTATTTTCCTGCATAAAATATTGGTGGCTAAATATTAAACGTGTTTCTGATTGTTCTAATATTTGTACTAGGCAAATTTCATTTTATTTCCTAAAATATATTTTTTTCGTACGTACGAAATTATTTGAAGACAAAATTCAGTTTGGGCTTCTTACAAATATTAAGACGACCAGAAACACATTGAATATACAGACACTGGTATTCTAAACAAGAAGATATATTTAATATGTAATTGTAATCGTAGTCTGAAACATCTTACAATGCAGCAAACTCAGGAATGTCCCTTTAAAGAGTTCAAAGTTTGGTCACGTTTCTTGTAACTCTTGCCAGTCCTGTGAATGTGTCCTCGGTTTTAATGGATGAATATACATACTGCATTGAATATTCATCTGCTGAATCGTTCATCAGCAAAATATTTCCAAGAATATCAATGTCATTTTAAAAAACAGTTAAACATTTCTCTGACCGGTTTTAACTCGAGGTGGGTTCTATAGCTGGTTCTGGCTTTCGTCTGCACACTCGTTATGTGATGCATCTGACTCTAAAGACAACGTTATGGTTGTTCAGAACTTACTTTTCCTAATTGCTTGCACCGCGTGATTCTTTTCAAGAATGCATTCTTGTTTTTAACTCATGATTAGTTTCAGTGATGGCTTTAGTCTGAACAAGCTTCAGGCCATGCATCTAATTCTTAAGATAAGATCAATGTCATTCTGAGATTGAATTTGTTCTAATTGCTTGCACTGCACGATTCCTTTCGAGGATGCACGATTCCTTCAACTCTTTATCCTTTACATCCACGTATTTGATTCTGTACTCCCATTGTAAGTTTAAGGTCCTTCCATGGACTACTTTCGTAATAGCTATAACGTTTTACCAAGGAAAAACGTTGTTACAAAATGAAATAACCTTATTGTTTAAAATAGTATTACACTACAACAGAAAACATTGTACTTAAGTCATTATGTAATGTGCTTTAGGAGTGGGGAATTGGAATGCATTACAAAATAGTATGGGTTAATTTATCATTTTACTGTCCAGTTGGAAATACGCAAGCCATCATTCCTGAGTCATTCCTGAAGGTCAGGGTCTTCAATTCTTGATTAGATAGTTGATTAGTAGGTTCGTTGGTTGGTTGGTTGGGTTGGTCCTTTATATCAAGAGTGTTGACGGTTTTTTATGTGAGGGAGGGTGAGATATGTGAATATGATTACCCGTTATGACTTGATGGAAAGGTTCTGCGCCGTCCTCCACGGGAACCAAGGGGTTCACGACGTGTTCGATCATCAGCGCCGCCCTGTCGAACAGGTCGATGTAGTCTGTCAGCGGAATAGCGGTGGTGTAGTTGAGTCTCCACCCTGAACATTGCAAGAAAAGTAAATATGAGAACAACATAGACAGACTAGAGATATTAAAAATATAGTTTAGGCTTCTGTCATAAGACAACTTGAGCCTATTAATAAAGTATAATAGGTTGGGGTTTTGGGGTGGGTGGGAGAGCGGGTGTGATAGTGTGTGTGTGTATGTGTGTGTGTGTGTGTGTGGGTGCGTGCGTGCGTGCGTGCGTGTGTTTTGGTTTGATTTGGTTTTTGGTTTCGGGGACGTTTTCGGGGTTTTTTTGGGGGGAGGTGTTTTTTGTGGGGTTGGGGGGTTTTGTTTATTTTGTTGGTTTTTGTTGTTGTTGCTGTTGCTGTTCTTGTTGTTATTGTTTTGACGGGTGTTTTTGTGTCTTTTATTTTTTGGGGAGGTGTGTCTCGGCAGCTATAATTATTACGTACCGTATCTATTTTTACCCCACCAATGAGGTTCTTTTATTGGCGGCGTGACTACGTCCGGATGTGACGTCAGTTTTTGATAGAGGTCGGTGCTGCCACACTTGGGCTGGCCGGCAATGAAAAAGTAGGGGAGACAACGAAGGCGGCGCGGGTAAGGGTTGTTTGAAATCCTCTTCGCCCACTCCTCCTCCAGTTTGTTCAGGGCCAACTTCGAGTAGCGGGAGAACTCCGAGAACCGGTTCCGGCTGTAGACCTTAACCTGGCGCAGGGGTTCGTGCCAACACGGGTTCTTGTAGTTGGCCAGAAACTGAAATGTTTTCTGAAAAAAAAATGGATGGATGATGGATGGCTGGATAGATAGATGTATGGGTTTTGGGTGAATGAATGAATGGATGGATGGATGAATGGATGGATGGATGGATGGATGGATGGATGGATGGATGGATGGATGAATGAATGAATGAATGGATGGACGGACCGACGAACGGACGGACGGGCGAACGAACGAACTAATGAACGAATGAATGAACGAATAATTCAACTATAGGCGAATGATATACTAAAATATAGAAATACTCGATGATTATTATTTCAAAGAGACTCTCAATACTCTGTTTCTACATACCTATGTAGGTGTATATGTTCACAGCAAGCCAAAGATCTCTTTGCTTGACATCCAATAGCCGATGATTAATAAACCAATGTGCTCTAGTGGTGTCGTTAAACAAAACAAAATTTAACTTTTAAAATGAGATCAGTCATGGTTTTTTGGCGCCAATGTAATTTGCGCTGTTATGCTTCTGCCAAGTGTTGGTTAAAAAACAAAGAAGGAAAAAAGGCATGCATGTCTAAGTTAGAGTACTAGTATTTCTAACTTGCATAAAATTTTAATATACCAGTTAGTAAAATCAAACATCAGATTAATTCGCACTATCTTGAACTGCGTATGATGTACCACACAAATATACCGTCATGAACATTGTCTGAATTTTGCTTATATTTTAGTAGTATAAAGTGAAAAACAATATTATTTCACATTTTCTGAATGCTGCAAGGAATGGTAAGAATATGGCGAAGTCTTTTTGCTGTCAAAATAGGTTACGGGTTCTGTTTGGATTTCTCACGAAGGAGATGTTTTGTACGAGTAAAATTCTTTTGAAATCCAGTCAAGCGTCCATTATGTTGGTTGTGGGGCGGAATGCTCAGAGAATTTACACATCGTCACGGGATAATAATGTTATATGTTTTGTTTTCTTTCTTTCTTTCTTTCTTTCCTTATTTTTATTTATTAATTTTTGTGTGTTTACTTTTCCTTTTTTAAGTCTCGCATACTGTTGAAATGTTCCATCTCCTCGCGTAACGAATAACGCATTTAGCTCAACGTCACTTTAAATTAGTTGGGGTTTTCTTAATTCTTTAATGTTCATAGTCCAAAATTAATGTGTGGTTTGGGGTTGTTTTTTTCATTCCTATAAAGTTAAAGCTTATTGTATTTAACGACACCACTAGAGCACATTGATTACGTAATCATCGGCTACTGGATGTCAAACATTTGGTAATTCTGACTCGTAGTCATCAGTGGAAAGCCGCTACAGTTTTCCATTAGCAGTAAAGGATCTTTTATATGTATTTTCCCACAGACAGAACAGCACATACCATGGCCTTTGGTCAGTTGTGGTGCACTGTTTGAAACGAGAAAAAAACCCAATCAGTTGAATGGATCCACCGAGGTAGTTCGATCTTGCGACGCAAGCACCTCAGGCGATCTCTCAGCAAACTGAGCTAAATCCCACACCTTTGATTCCTATGATGTTATATATCCATTGTCATTGCTGTCCCAGTACATACCTATTTTGTTTCATTTAAATGTTTGTGTTTGCTGTAGATTTGTTGTTGTTGTTTGGGGGGGTTGGGGGGGGGGGGTTGTTGGTTGTTTGTTTGTTGTTGTTTTTGTTGTTGTTCTTTCTTTCTTATTTTTATTATGAACAGAAAAAAAAATTAGTAGAACAAACTCGAAAGGTTATTTTAAATATCCTCTTTGTTTCTTCTTTTCCTCTACCATGGAGTGCATTCAAAAGAGATTATAACCGGCCTCGGTGGCGTCGTGGCAGGCCATCGGTCTACAGGCTGGTAGGTACTGGGTTCGGATCCCAGTCGAGGCATGGGATTTTTAATCCAGATACCGACTCCAAACCCTGTGTGAGTGTTCCGCAAGGCTCAATGGGTAGGTGTAAACCACTTGCACCGACCAGTGATCCATAACTGGTTCAACAATGGCCATGGTTTGTGCTATCCTGCCTGTGGGAAGCGCAAATAAAAGATCCCTTGCTGCTAATCGGAAGAGTAGCCCATGTAGTGGCGACAGCGGGTTTCCTCTCAAAATCTGTGTGGTCCTTAACCATATGTCTGACGCCATATAACCGTAAATAAAATGTGTTGAGTGCGTTCTTTTTAAAAGAGATTACCTGACTCACAAGACTTAACAGAAACGTAAATCAGTGAGTGGTCTTCCACGCAACACGGAAGTCTTAAAAACACTCCAGACTCACTAACAGAGCTGGCTGGAGTAAAGTAATTAGATTAAACCTGTGGCGGGACACCGGTGCGCTGGTCGGGAGGGACCACGTAACATACAAATTGCTTACCGTCTGCAAGAGTTCTGACGTCTGTTGAATCCCGGTACAGTTCTTCTGAATCCATCCGTGCGGCGTCGTTGTCTGTGCGTGCGTTGTTTGTACATCCGTCGTTGCTGACGTCACAACCTTGTTCTTGCTACCGAAATGCAGTTCGACACTGTCCTCTTGAGAAGAGTCCAGAAAGGAATCGAGTCTGTATTTCTTCCCACTAGTGTCCACCACCTCGACGATCTGTATGGAGTTTTCTTCTCTGGTGTTTCCACGAGAGTTGAACTCGCCGAGCCCGCCGAGGATGACCCGCCTCATGTGGGTTTTCGTCTGTAGCTCGTACGACGTCATGTAGCTCAGCAGGAAGACCGCGAACATGCTCAGAGAGATGCAGATGACACACACACACTTCATGTCTTTGCGCATCTGACAGCATTTTCTCATCATCGTTAGCAGCCGGGCACGTTGCTAACCTCGCTCACCATCACGCAGACTATCTGGAATTATATGAATTAAAAATATTTTTAAAACATAATTTACATAACAGTGGCGTAGGAAGGTGCCAAAAAATGTGGCGCGCGCGCACACATACACACACAGGCACATACATACATACATACATACATACATGCTACTGGATCAAGAAAATTGGGGGCACATGCCCTCCCTTGCCCCCCCCCCCCCCCCCCCACCCCGATTCCAACGCCAGTGCATTAACTTAATTTGCGGATCCAGAGGGGGACACATGGGTGTAGTGACACACAGCTGCCGGTTTGAAGTGCTCTTTTTAATGACCTTGTTAAAAATAAAAAATAAATAATATCCATCATCCACAATATACAACAATAATTGCCATGAAGATGCATCTCGTGGCATTTTTATCTTAAAATCTTCAATCGAGCATGAACCTAGAATTTCCCCCACCCATTCACCCGCCGATGTCGCTCCCTTTGGGAGCTCAACTAATTTGCTTTCGACAAATGTTATAAGTATTAAAATAACAATAATCAATTCATTGGTGAGGAGGAAGAGGAAGTTATACTCCTAGGAACCATTACTAACTGACGACACTAAGTTGACCCAGGAGGGAATTAAACTGTATATTAGTGATGGGAATCGGTTGGAATTTTATCATCGATCATCGGTTATAATCGGTTGGCACCAACCGATCAACTTTCGATTACAGAATCGGTTAGAATTCCATGACCAATTTATTAAGAAGGCTTTGAATTATAAGGACCATGCGCCTATTGTCGTGTGCACCCTGCAAATGGCTAATTGTACCTTTGTTAACTATTTAATATAATGTTTCTTTATGTACACATGAAAACAAACCCAAACCACTGTATATTTACATAAGTGTTACCATCTAAACTGGAGGAACAGTTACAGATAACATTTTCTCACATCGTAAGAGCCAATCGGATCAATTTTCGATTATAATCGATCAATGGAACACTACTAGTACGTATATTATCCTGGATAAACAGGTCTTCCATAAACTAGTTGGAAAATATCCGACAGTCCAGAAACAAACTACACGATGTTTGGATAAGCCACTTTAGAGGGAGAATATTTTTAAAAATTAAGTGTCCTTTACTGGAAACGTGAATACGTTCTGTACCAAGGAAAGGGATTTGTGTTCTTACTACTGGACGAGATTCCATGTTTTCTCCAACATGCGAATGTCTACCATCTGCTTAATTATAGGGTTGATTTGTTAATTAATTTAATTTTGGAATCTCAAGCGCAGTGGGGAAATTTAACAGGCACACAGGACATAATTATTTGAAATACAATGTTCAGCTTCTTGTTTTACCAGCAATATATCTAAGAGATTTCATTTAGGTGTACAACATTCCAACATGTAAGTATTTGTATATGCTATATAGGTTCATAATAGACACAAATTAATTCATTAATTAAGATAAATATCGCCCCGTAAAACGTGTAAATGTTGTGGATAATTAAAGATAGTCTATCGCGGATGGCTAATGGAGAAAAATATATTTATGTTTCTCTCATCTTTGCTATGGCATATTTTTGTGAACTAAACATAAACTCGTTAATACGTAACGTGTATTTATTTATTTATTTAACATGCTTTAGATGACGTTGTATGTTAGGTGGAAGGTCGTTTATAGAAAAGTTTAAATATTTATAATTATAACTAGAGGACAGATCGAAAGAAGTCTTTAATTAAATTTGACAAATGTTATACTGAGAATAAATATGAAAAAATCTGGATATTTTGTGTTACGAAAATGTGCATTTTTGACATGAAATACTAGTATTAATAAATATTTATTAATAATAAGTAGGATTTTAAAATAAAGTATTTCAGAGATCATAATTTAGTTACTTGTAACTGAAATGTTGGTAAAAAAAATCTGCAATGCCAATTTGTGTTTTTTGAAACATGCCAAATGATATAATGAAAATATTATGAACTAATTATTACAAATAAAATGTAGGATTTTAGAATAAGACACATAAATAAAAATCTTAGTTACATATTAACTTATAATAAAAATTACTAACTTATGTTTTTAAAAACATGCAAATTTTTTCCCTCAGATATTAATAATAGGAATTATTTACCACCATTGAAAAGTAATACTGTAAAATAAAGCAAAAGAAAAGAAAAATAAATTCATTTAATATTAAGATTAAACATTATAATTTTATTAATTTTAAAAATATTGTTTCTTCATAAAATTTATGTTTTTAAAAACATGCGCATTTTATCTCAGATATTAATAATAGGAATTATTTACCACCAATGAAAAGTAATACTGTAAAATAAAGCAAAATAATAGAAAAATGAATTAATTTAATATTAAGATTAAACATTATAATTTTATTAATTTTATAAATATTGTTTCTTCATAAAACATATTTAACACGCAACTTTTGAGAGTAAAACTAGTTTCTGTGTTGGGTTAAAGCATAACGACTTTACTGTTATGCTGAGAGTCATGGGACACTGATATCACCCCTACATCAGAATAAGTTGTCTGTATCTTTATCATACATAAAAGCAGGCATTATGTCCTCTTCTACGTACTAATATCACACCCACACCCTAACTAGCTGTCTGTACTTTTACTATACATAAAACAAAATATTACGTTCTCTTCTACCCACTAATGTCCCCACACCCTAAAACGTTACCTGTATCTTTATCATATATAAAATCAGGCATTAATTCTTAACTCTTTTACCCACTAATATTACCACGACACCAGAAACAGTTGTCTGAATCTACATCATACAATACGTCCTATTCTATCCACACCAGAAGGAAACGTCGTCTGTATCCGTATCATATATAAAATCGAGCATTTACTAAAATCGACAGTCTACTAATGCAACCCAATCCCATATTGTAATTTCTGTGATGTAAGACGTGCTAACAACCTGTAAATGACCACAATAACACAAAAAACACGGCCATCACACTCAATGTATTAACAGAATAATCATAAACTGAGATATATGTATTAGTATTACATGGAAGTCCTCTTCTACCCACTAATATCACCACGGCACCAGAAAAAGACTTGTACGTATCTTTATCTTACATAAAATCAGGTATCAAGTCCTACTGATATCACTACGGCACCAGAAAAAGACTTGTACGTATCTTTATCTTACATAAAATCAGGTATCAAGTCCTACTGATATCACCATGGCACCAGAAAAAGACTTGTACGTATCTTTATCTTACATAAAATCAGGTATCAAGTCCTCTTCTATCCATTAATATCACGACGATGTCTGTATCTTTATCTTTATCCACTGATATCACCCCCACATCAGAAAGTATCGTTTTCTGTATCCTTATCATACAAAAACCCAGGCATTAAATGTAAGTTCCGTTCTGTCTACTAACATCAACAGTCTACAATCTCAGTTTGTAATTTCTTGAACGGCCTTTGATGTCGGACGTGTTAACAACTTGTAAATGAACACACGCACACACAAAAACACACGACCATCCCACTCAATGTATTAACAGAAGAATTATAGCCTACCAGCTAAGAACACTCGCCGCAATGAATACCGTATCCAGGCTCCCAATGAAGAAAGTATTACGAGAATATCCTCAAATTAAGACATAGCGTGCTTGTTTTGCTGCCAACAGAGTTTTTCAAGTCTTTACTGAAAGAACGAACTCGCTGAAATCTCGCAGAGTAAGTAAAAAAACACACAAAAAACACTCAAACTCTTCAACGCCGTCTGGATGATTGGTTTCACAGAGACGGGCAACAACCGAGGATAGAGGTCCAACAACAACCAAACTCGCATCCAGAGCGAATGGACACCCAGACCTCTCTGTCATTTCACAGCCTCATCAAATGAGCGTCTCTTAACGCGCCAGTAATCGTATTTCCGTGTTTTCTTCGCTCCGTCCAATTCCTGCAGGGTGCTAGGGGAGGAGGTCTATCGTAAAGACGAGAGAAAAAAGCACAACTTGAATATCGAATTATGCTTTTTAGAAATACGAGACTGTCGGGGGGGAACGGAGCTGGATGGGGAATGTTGGACTGTTGCCTAAGTTAAAGCAGTTTGGGATCCAATCAACGCGGACCGGGTGTGGATCTTTGATTGTACAGCTGATCAGGTGTTGGATGCTCTCCACCGGCTATAGCAAAGACAAATAATAACAAAGTTGGGTTTTTTCCCAGACACATTATACCCACAGCCATTAGCTTCGTTGAGAAGAGTAAAAATAAATAAAGCCACTTACTGACAAAATAAGTCAATTTACCGTGCGGAAAAAATTCACCAAGATTTTATATTTTAAAAAAAAATCATTTTGATGCCGACTCTCAAAATTAACTTATGTTTTCTGTCTGCAAGTTAAAAAGTTAAAGTTTATTTTGTTTAACGACACCACTAGAGCACATTGATTTATTAATCATCGGCTATTGAATGTAAAACGTTTGGTAATTCTGACATGTAGTCTCAGAGAGAAAACCTGCTACATTTTTCTATGAGTAGCAAGGAATCTTTTATATGCACCATCCGACAGACAGAACAGCACATACCACGGCCTTTGATATACCAGACGTGGTGCAGAAACATTAAATATATGTGTGTGTGTGTGTGTGTGTGTGTGTGTGTGTGTGTGTGTGTGTGTGTGTGTGTGTGATTAGCTAGTTCGTAAAATATTAACAAAACCACTGGCATAGTATAACAGTAAAACCACACAACAATACCTTTCAATAATGTATTAATTTTTAGGAAAGATATTTAGTGTCTAATAAACGGTTACTGCCATAGGCATATAGTGTAGTAAAGTGTGACAGATAAAACCCAGTGCCGTGATATTGGCCACTTCTACCGAATAGCAGCACGGGATATTTTATATTATATTTACTTCCCTTAGACAGGACAACACGTACCAAGAACTTCGATATCCCAGTCGTGTTGCTCTGATTGAGATGTAGGGAAAACGTTGGTTCCACGGAGCTGAATCGACCCATGACCTATGACCCCCTTAGGTGAGCACCCATTACATCAAGCTCCTCAAGTATTTGTGATAATACTAATATCTCCTGTGCTGTTCAAGGTGGTAGCATACACATATTTTTTTAGTCATGGCGGATTCTAAGTTTTTTTGTTATCGGTATTACGCTGTTGCTCAGTGGGGGTAAGACTGCTAACACGACACATGCAAGGGTTGCCAGAGTATTACATTATACCTGTTACATTCATTAGACCCATCGAGAACACTCGTTTAATGGCAGAACCATCAGCAGTTGGTATCACATCTTGGGGGAAAAAATGTGGGAAAAAATACAGCAACTGTTCGGGTGTGATAATGCACAAAACATATTCTGATTATAAAACCGTAACGTTGTGTCTGAGAGATACAGCCAGTGAGTGACGTATTTACAAACACAGGGGAACTATTTATTTTAATAACTGTGTTTTAATACGTCATACTACTGATAGATGATATCAAACATTCAGTAGCAGTGACGTTATTGATTCAAACAGATACTTATTGATTCAAGCATGTGATGGCACATATTATTCCATACTTCATACTGAAATATGTAATATTAAACATTCACCAATTATGTAGGAACATACCATCAAATTTTCAAATGAAGGAAGGGAGGATTTTTTTATTTAACGACGCACTCTGCACATCGTAATAACGGTTATATGGCATTAGACATGTGGTTAGGGAAAACACAGATAATGAGAGAGGAAACTCGCTATTTATATTAATAATATCTGTTGAAATGATTGATATCACCCTTTCGAAAAGGTCATATTGTCAAATGAGATGTAACAGTAAAACGGTTCTCCATCCTTTTTTTCCACTGTGACGTAATACGACATTTGGTATCAAAATATCATGATGTCTAGCTATCTTCAATATACCAGGAGCCTAATTCACTAAACTCTCACAACTTTGCGATCTCGCAGTGCAATGCTAAATGACTTGCAAAGAGGATGTTTTATTGTCTAGCAGAGCCTAAGAGAGCTTTGTGAATGAGGCCCCAGAACATTAATATAAAAAACTGGCATCCAGTTGACGACACCTCGGCTCACTGTTTAAACTAAAGGTTTTGTTAACTAATATACGATAACTGCCAACTTTGGTATAGAGAATAGGAAACAAATCCACCAGCTTGTTAACAGTCTATTCCTTCGCAAACTCTTTACCAAAGACAAGATAGCAGATACCACAACGTTTTCATATAAAAGTCATGTTCGTCCATGGCGATTAACTGTACCACCCATCAACCATATATAGTAGAAGTTATGCCACTGAACAACACACTGATCTGAAATTATTATTATAATACAGTGGCGTAGGAAGGTGCCAAAAAGTGGGGCACACTTTTATATTTACACACGTTTACACTATTATAAAGCAAATATAAAGCAACATATCTGAAAAGTGGCCCTTGCCCCCCCCCCCCCCCCACACACACACACACACTTCCTACGCCAGTGTAATATAATATTAAACGTGTCAAATTATATGCATATCTAACTTTCCATAATTACCTATTTACAAGTATGAGTATGCAAGAAACATTTATTTTTATTATGCTAAAAAAGAAAATCCAGCCGGTGCTGGTAAGGTATGCAAATTTGTTCACGATTATACATGTATTGCCCATAATTAGTCCTTATTTAGTCATTAGAATAGTATGATGTTTGTTTGTGTCTTGTTTGTGCATATGTTTTGCATCCAGTTCCGTATGTGGAATGTATATATGCAATAAACATTTTATCTTATCTTTTTACTTGTAGGAGCGGTGTGCTTTTTTCAGAGCAATCACTTCTTTAACACTTATGTTTATTAGCAATTCCATAATTGTCTGTTAAATGTGAATTGTGGAGCATGGAGATCTCGCGAAGTGTTCCACTATTTCTGAATGTGGATGAGGTCGTTAAACTGAAGCGGTTTGAAGTCTGAACAGCTGCAAAAGCATGGCGGAGACCTGATCTCAATCTGCCACTAAAATCGGACTCGAGTTACCAACCAACGGTGCCGAGTGTGAAATGTCCTTAACAACGCCATGTTTGAGGAATTCTCAATATCGCTTCAGAAATGTTCTCTTCAGAATGCTACAGTGCACACCACTAGATACGGCACGCTAAATCGTCATGGGTTTGAACTGATTAACGGCACATAAACATGTCCAATCAGACGAGGGAAGGAGACAGTCGGCCTGGGTCTTGTAGAGTTTTCAGACAACTTTAAAGTTCTGGGACAGGTTTCTATTTCACAAAACATCGTAAGCCTAGTTTTGCACGTAAACGTAAATCTACGACTAAAACACAATTTTTATTGCTATCATAGTACAACAAATATAGTTTTAAGTACACATATTTGTTTTTGTCATTAAAATGCTCCATCTTCCGTAATAGTGTAATTTGCCGTGTAAAATAGACGCCAAGCACGTGTAAACGTATGCCCGGTATAACTGCTAATCGCAGACGTAAACTTACGATGTTTAGTTAAACTGGCCCCTTGTTCTACGAAGCGATCTTAGCGCTAAGACATAAGGCAACATAGGGCTGACATCGCTTCGTGGAACGAGGTCCTGAGCCCGTGCTTATCAAACTTTTAGAGTCTAGACTCAATCTCTAATGACATCACACGCATACAATTTGTACGGTGTTGTCGTGGCGTTAAAGTCTTAGACCCTATATTAGAGTCTTGAGTCTAGACTCTATAAAAGTTTTATAAGCACCAGACCTAGAGCCTAATTCGCTTATTTCTTTTAACTGTGCAGTCTCGTAGTGTAATGCAAAAAGACTTGTAAGGCCGATGCGATGTTGTTTAAGAGAGCTTACGAGAGCTTTGTGAATTAGGTCCCAGATTTACGACTGCAGCAAAGTCTCCAGACCATAACTCTATGGTATCTGTATGGGCGACAAGACTTCTACGTTAATGTGCTTAAACTTCTTTTTCTTTTTCTTTTCTTTTTTTAACGCATACGCCCTGAAAGATTAGCTTTCAAATTGCCAGAAACTCCAAGAGTTCGGTAAAAAAAAAAATCATGAATTAACACTCTTGTGCTTTCTCCATTACTTTTTTTGTTTTTACTTAGAAATCAAATATTATTATCTACGATTAAAAAACCCAATCTGTCATGTTCAGTGCATACACAAGATTATCAGTTATTTACATTCTCTGGCATGAAACGTGTCTGGATTTAAATCTGCCATGCCGCCGCGTCGCTGTCCTAATATATGCACAACTGGCCTCAGATTACAGTTATCTTCCCATTTGGTTGTCGAAAATCCGGAAGTTTCACCGCGCAAGTAGTCTGCTGTTTGACTGTGATTATTTCATGGCAGACAGCTATGAAGTGGCAACTGTTTGACTGAAGTGACAGGGGATAGCATGTAGTTTGTAAACATGTGTAACTTGTTGACATTGAAGACTTGTTTGTGGTAATTCCGGCCCATGCAAAAGTAGTGCTTTTTGTGTAAAATGGGTGTACTCCGGCCTGGTTTAGAGGGTGTGTCTGTTTAAACCAATATGCTGGGAGAAAGAGCTGGACAACAGGGGTTGTCCTTTTCAGGGTATGTGTCCCCCATGCAGGCAAAGGTACATACAAAACTTCACGGGCCTGCTGATATTAATAAAAATGTTATAGCCACTAAGGCTATATAGAAACATATAGCGAAATTAATTGTGGTCTGAGGCACAATTGTGGTATGTTGAGATAAACCGAATTGCACTTTATCATCAACTCTAAAAACACTCTACACAGCGTGAGTCCCAATCCAAAACCAACTTTCCTACCTTTGTGATTAATGAGCTGTCATTGTCGATTAAAACATTGGTGAGGAAGGGCTCCGTAATGCGGGAGATTGGGCATGGTCGTCTGCAAACCGTTTCCAGCAGACGGAAAGATAACACGAGCTATCTCAGAACTTTTTATTTAATATCCTGTGTTACGATGTCGGGTCTAACATCTGGAAGAAATACGACATTCCGCGGGGTATAGACGCAGGCATCGATTACGGTGTTAGTCGCAGGATCAGACAACTTTGCGATAGTTATCATGTTAGAAAAAAAACTTACATGACTGTCTGTGTAACGACACCAGCGCGTACTGTAAACTGTCAGATGCTGGGAAATTGCAAACCAACTACCATTAGTTAATTGGAGCACGTTTCAAACATGTGACTGTAGTTGCTAAAGGGACATAGACATATTTTTCACTATTAAAGCCGTTTATGATTACTGAAATCAAACATTACTTATATTTTATTGTTTAGATTTTCCGTACAACCGAAGTGTTTCTGGTTATTACAGCTTTGTAATTTAACCAAACTTAGTGTCCATTTTTATGGGTTGAAACTAGGGTCTGTGTCTTTAAGAAAAGAAAAAAAAACCCAGGTTTTTGTTGTATTCGCTATTATTATCAACTGGCAGCAAGAATGTTGCATATGTATTATTTTAATAGTTAGGACAGTCAATCAAATCTGATAAAAAGATAAAGGATTGTTTTGTTTAGTGATATCACTTGAGCACATTGGTTTATTAAACATCGGCTACTGGATGTTAAACATTTGATCATTATGGACACGAAATCTTAGAGAAAACCCGCTATAGTTTTCCATTTGCAACAGATCTTTTATATGCACTTGCCACAGACAGGACAACACATACCACGCACTTTGAAATGCCAGTTGTCGAATATGTTGGTTGTAATTAGGAATAACTTGATGGATCTATATACGGTTGTGTTGGGAAATGAAATGAAAGGAATGTTTGTTTGGCGACACTTTAGCACATTTTGAACTGTGGCAATAGGGCGGAACGTGGCGCGGTGGTAAAGCGCTTGTTTGATGTGCGGTTTATCTGGGATCGATCCCCGCTATTTCTCGCCCCAGCCAATGCACCAGATTAGTACAGCAAATGCCGTGGTATGTGGTATCCTGTCTATGTGATGGTGCTTATGGAAAAATGTAACGGATTTCCTCTTTTTGGCTGTTGGATGTCAAACATTTGGTAATTTTGACATATAATCCCGCTACATTTTTCCATTAGTGGCAAGGGATTTTTTATATGCAACTCCCCACAGACAGGATAGCACATACCACGGCCTTTGATATACGCACTGGCTGGAACGAGGCCTGGCGTCTGGGCAGTCTGTACGATTATATGGATTTAACTGCCATCATTTTGTATCTTCGTCTTTCGTTGGTTCCGTCGTCTCTGGTGGAAGAATGGGAAATAGTAGAATACCACATTGCTCTGTTGAAATCCAAAACTCTGTACGTCAACGCTTCCCTCGTAGGTCCAGTTAATGATTGAGGCTGGTAGAGGATGGGAGCAGTAATGGTCAGTGAGAGTTGTACTGTGAAATCACTTTTCTTGGTGCTGGTCTAATGTTCGTGTGGTTCCTGAATTAGTGCAGTCAACGAATTTAAGAGTACAACGAAAATATAATACATTTACACTTGTGTACTTCGTGAACGAGGTGCGGCTAACGAATTTAAGAATACAGCGAAAATATAATACATCTATACATATAATACGACTTTATGATAGTAAATTTGCAATCAACGAATTTAAATACTCAACAAAATGTATTTTTAGCAAAAGCACCAAATATATATCTATATATATATATATATATATATATATATAGATCACACCAGTTTTGCCTGAAATGTTAGAGAGAGAGAGAGAGAGAGAGAGAGAGAGAGAGAGAGAGAGAGAGAGAGAGAGAGAGAGAGAGGGGGGGATACTCCCCGAGTGTCTTGTGATATATATCACACACACACCAGTTTTGTCTAAAATGTTAGAGAGAGAGAGAGAGAGAGAGAGAGAGAGAGAGAGAGAGAGAGAGAGAGAGAGAGAGAGGATACTCCCCGAGTGTCTTGTGATATATATCACACACACACCAGTTTTGTCTAAAATGTTAGAGAGAGAGAGAGAGAGAGAGAGAGAGAGAGAGAGAGAGAGAGAGAGAGAGAGAGAGAGAGAGAGAGAGAGAGAGAGAGAGAGAGAGAGAGAGAGAGAGGATACTCCCCGAGTGTCTTGTGATATCATATTTATCAGCACGAGTTGATAAAAGTATGAAATCTGAGGCTTGCCGAGGATTTTATACTTTTATCAACGAGTGCTGATAAATTATGATATCACAATACACGAGGGGGGTATTCTTTTTATTATCCATTATCATTCTTTTCATTTGCGACAGTTGTAAACAATGTCACTAATATTGGCTGAACTCGTTAACTAGCAGAACGGCAGTGGCGTGTCGTCACTAATGGTAGGTTTAGTGCTAAAACAAACACAGTGACGTAACAAAACATTGTCTTGTGATTAAAACAACAAAAGCCTTTAATAGATGATATATATATATATATATATATATATATATATATATATTTATACCATAGTTTGACACCTAATAGCCGATGTATTTTTCGTTAAACATTAATTTATTCATTCATTGAAACCGTGTTGCATACATTTTTGACATCATCTAGACACCATATAAATCGACTTCTATGTAGTCAAACTGACAGTATTTATCTAGTATTAGTCTAGTCAAACTAACAGTATTTATCACAAACTAAGAAAAAAGGTCTCGAATGACATTTTATTACTGCTGACAAGTTCGGGAGTAACTTCAAAGTTAGTGCTGGAGTTACTCTGGAGTAAACCAATTGACCTCTCCTCAATCCTTGACCTGAACCTGATTAAGCGAAGATAACCGATCACGTCTGTCTGATGGTTGGACTATACCAATTCAAATCCCATAGGCGACCAAGTTAACGTTTGTGTTTAAAAACACTATAATTATGCGATATATCAACCAAACTATGACCCATAAATATCAGTACTACAACCCCTACCTCAAAGTATTAACTGCAAAAAATGGTACCTTTCATGGCTCATTTTCGGTATAACCAGATGTTTTTACAACACCCCTAGTTTCGCACAAAATTTTAGTACTTTTTTTTTACATGTACCCCATACATGTTCCAAGCACAAGGCTACTTGACACAGTGGTACTAGACGAATTAAAATTGTATACATTTTTAGCCCAGATGAAACTAATTTTTTTTACAACCAACACACTCAACATTTATAACCAATCACAGGACTTGTGGTGTTAACTTCTCTATCAAAAGTTCGGTGCACCTCGAACTTCGACCCAGCCGGAAAATTAATTGGTATAGTGCTACCTGACACACAGCCGTCTACTTTATGAATGAAACAATGCGGCTGGCTCCACGAGGTGGATACTCTATAGCGTGTGACCAGATGGCTACCTCTCTGCCACTGTTTGGCAACATGGAGGGGCTCCTGTCGGCAAATATGCTGGCCACGTTCCATGCTGTTCCACCTGGCAATAGTTCTTAGTTTATGGCTGCCTTAGTCAAGAGGTCAAGAGTTTTATTGAAGGTCCTCTGCTAATCGGATTGGGGGTCAGAAAATGTAGTATACTCGGCCGCCAAGTTACGTCCTAATGATTCCCATCTGGTATTTCATAATTAAAATGTGTTTACGATGCTTCTATGATAAACTGGGGTTTTTTTATTACTGCTTCTGCTGTTTGACTGTATGTCATGCTCATCGTTTAAAATGTGTGTTTTGACATTTGTTCTGCCAATGTAAAAGGTTTTAGCTAGAAATAGCTAGCAATGTTGTAAGATGGCCAAGTGCCTTTAAAGCGTTACGGCACTCTCCGTGGTAAAGTCGGTTTTTATTACGTGTTCATGTCCTATGTTGTTGGAGGGTTGTTGTTGGTTTTGTGGGGGGGGGTATTCATTTTGTTTTTGTTATTATTGTTTTTTTTTTTGTTGTTTTTTTTTTGCCTGTGGGATGATACATATAAAAGATCCATTGCTGCTAATCGAAAATAGTAGCCCATTGCGTGGAGGCAGCGGGTTTCTCTCTCGTTATCTGTGTGGTCCTTAACCATATGCCCGACACCGTAATATATAAAAGCAGGGCCGTAGCTAGCGGGAGGGGAGGGGAGGGGGCAGAAAAAAAAATCCGGAAAAAATTATAGAAACTTAAAGAAAATTCTCTTCTTAGTTTTAGACTATTAACTACTCAGTTGCCCCCCACAAAATCCCACCCCACCCCAAACAAAAACTCCTAGCTACGGCCCTGAAAATGTTTAATGCGTCGTTAAATAAACCATTTCTTCCTTCTCTCGTGTTGTTTGTTTGTCATTGTATGGTCATATGGTATAGTTTATTAGCTTTAAGCCTTCCGGCTCATAGCCATACATTTTATATACAAATCAACAACATTTGACAAGTTGTGCATAATTGGTGAATGGACAATTAAATATGTTGAGAACGTAAATATAATGCATTTGTAAGATATTTACCAATATTACATAATTCTGTTCTGTTTTGAACAGACAATAACTGTACAAGTTTAAACACAGATGGTTTGGGCTAGTAGTATTTCTTAATATATACTGAATGTAATTGCATGTACAATGGACATTTCAAAATAAAGTGATATTCATCCTCTATATCATTCTGATTACACATATGACATTTCCGTAGCGATCTTTCAATACCATAATATCTACCTTGTTCAACAAACCACTGGTGAGATGAAACAAGAAATGTTATAAGAGTAGAGTAACAATCTGGCAATGATAATCTAAGGTAGTACTGCAAGCAAACCGTATCTATTATATGCTTATATACATTACATTTAGGAGAGTTTTCTAGCATAGTGTACCTCTCTTCAATAAAGTTATCAGTTAAACGTATTTGTACAGTTTTTACAAATATCTCAGTACTGTGCATTCGTAACGTTTGGTAATTAAAGATCGACTGTTCACGTGCGTGTATGATACCCGTGTGCTATCTAAACCAAGTATTTGATACGGATGTTGTCAGAAGTCGAAAATGTTCATACATTTTTGTAGGGTGTTGTTGTTTTTTCTTTCTTTTTTACAGAAAACTTCTTTGCTTTTCTAAAGTTACTGGATTTACAGATCAAACCTGCTGCGTTGTGTCATGGAACGGTTGTTAACCTTTCTGCTGGTGCGAAGGCACGCAGGGAAACACATCGTATGTGCGATTAGGTACATTTTTTGTGCAGCGTGCTCCGAGATTAATTTTGTGCAGGAACTGATGGCCAGCACCTGCTGTGATTGTTACGTCATAGACCACGATGTAACTGATTCAGGGCGGTTCCCGAAATGATCACGAGGTGTAGAGTGACTGGGATGCACTGACCGATAATTATTCAATTGATATCCTTAGCTTGCAGAAAAACCGGTGAATAGTGATGACATAAATCATAGTTACAACTGATAGACATGTTTAAGTAGGGGCTGACGTAGGTATTTGATGTCTACAGGGCGGGATGCAGCACAGTGGTAAAGCGCTCGCCTGATGCGCGGTCGGTCTAGGATCGATCCCCGTCGGTGCGCCCATTGGGCTATTTCTCGTCCCAGCCAGTGCACCACGACTGGTATATCAAAGACTGTGGTATGTGCTATCATGTCTGTGGGACGGTGCATATATAAAAGATCCCTTGCTACTAATGGAATAATGTAGCGGGTTTCCTCTCTAAGACTAAATTTTTGAATGACCAAATGTTTGACATCCAATAGCCGATGATTAATAAATCAATGTGGTCTAGTGGTGTCATTAAACAATGCAAAATGTTAACTTTTTAGGGATCATTGTCTAACACTGGATTCCTTTAATCATTTGTTATGCATTCAAAACCTCCTGGGGGCGGGACGTAGTTCAGTGGTAAAGCGCACGCCTGATACGCGGTCGGTTTAGGATCGATCCCCGTCGGTGGACCGTTTGGGCTATTTCTCGTTTCAGCCTGTACACCACGACTGGTATATCAAAGGCCGTGGTATGTACCATCCTGTCTGTGGGATGGTGCATATAAAAGATACCTCTCTAAGACTATATGTCGAAATTACTATATGTTTGACATCCAATAGCCGATGATTAATAAATCAATGTGCTCGTTAAACAAAACAAACTTTCTTCTTCATTTTTCAAAACCTCCTGTTTATTTAGAGCATATTATGATATGCCATTAATATTTTTTTTTTTTATATTTGTTAAACAAATTTCTACCTTGTTCTTGTATCACATTTATGAACACAGAGATACGCAATTTAAGAATGCTACATGGTAAAATGTGTTCCAAATATCTGAGAAATCTATGAAAGGATTCAAAAGTTATAACCAATTATAAACATTACAAAGTTCAAAATGTCCGTGACCTTTTCTTGACATCCCTTTTACAGAAGTGAACGAGTGCTGCTGAAAGACTCATCTGGTGAACAAACATATCAAATATGACAGCCATTTATTAAAATGTTTCATAATTATAAGCAATTTTAGAAACCTTAACTAAGTCCCACTGTCCTAATTGAGCTTTATCTCATGGGCAGGGTGGGGGATGCAAATGAAAGACCCATCTCGTGAATGCTCATACCAAATACGAAAGCCATCCATTAAATGATTCATAAGCTAAAGGCAATAGAGAAACTAAATGTGGACAATTATTCTTTCTGACATTGACCTTGGCCTGAGGTCATATTGCATTATCATCCATTACAGGGTTTACAAACAAACAAAACTGTAAATTAATTTGTAAATGACCTTGACCTTTACGCAAGGTCACATTATGGGTCTAGGGATGTACACTAAAACACGGTGAACATTCATACTAAATATTAAAGCCATTCATTCTTTAATTCAGAATTAAATACAATCAGAAATTCTTTAACTAAACTTTAACCAAATTCTAAATGACATTGGCCGTTGTCTGGGGTCTCATTCATGGGGATGCGGGGATGCACTTGAAAGACCATGCTAAATATGAAAGTCATCCATTAAATAGTTCAAGAGCTGAAGTCAATTGGAGAAACTTTATCCAAACGTTGACCCCACTTTAACCGAAGATTAACTCAACTTACCCTGTTGAAACTACCGTACATAAACTCTTATTGGCTCTTATTACGCGTTGCGTGCAAACCAAATATTAATTAGTACACATACATATTAGACAATGATGTTATGAAGTCAAATTCCAAATTTAGTTTCAATGTCTATGTTTTTTTCAACTGCATACATACTCAAATCACGATATCTAGTCAATCTATCTCTCTCTCTCTCTCTCTCTCTCTCTCTCTCTCTCTCTCTCTCTCTCTCTCTCTCTCTCTCTCTCTCTCTCTCTCTCTCTCTCTCTCTCTCTCTCTCTCTCTCTCTCTCTCTCTCTCTCTCTAAAGCAGTGCAGGTTTATTTGATGCTGTTAAATCTCCTGAATCCGTATAGGTAAGACTTTCAGGTCAGAATATTTTTCTGTGTGATGCGAGGGACTTTCTGAAAGATATTTCGGGCAGTGACATGTATATATCGGTCTTGAATCTAGAGTTTGTGGTGTAGATGATACCAAAGCATATCTGGTGCACAGTTTGAAGATTTTGACTTGAATTTGGCTGAAAAAGTGGTGCCAGTTGCCAAGAAACGTGATGGCCAGTTGCCATATCATTTTGAGTTTGACAATGTATTTATTCAACTTAAAAGGTCCTTAAGAGACAAATATAATAAGAATATATCACTGCGCACTATTGTGTGAGCTACGTTAATGTCTGTACAAATGCTTTCGTCATGCATTTCCGGTAGCACTCAGAACGCCAAGTGTGGCCTCATAACATACTATTATAGATTATCACATGAGAGTGTGTAGTACAAAATATCTACAATGAAATATTCTATAAAGATTAAACTCTGACATTGCCATGTTGTTTCTTTGGGATGCTCTGGCGTTGGCATGTACGACCAAGTGTGTGTATCTTTAGTTTGGTAATTACGATTTGAAATAACTGAAACAAGGTTTTAGTGCTGTCAGTATGATTCCAGCCTCAAATATGTTTAGTACATGCAGAAAGTCTAATTTAGTTATACCGATCTCTTCTACCGATTATTATGGACCGACCACGGTGGTGTCGTGGTTTAGCCATCGAACATAAGATTGGTAGGTACTGGGTTCGCAGCCCGATACCGGCTCCCACCCAGAGCGAGTTTTAACGACTCAATGGGTAGGTGTAAGACCATTACACCCTCTTTTGTCACACTGACAACTAACAACTAACCCACTGTCCTGGTCAGACAGCCCAGATAGCAGACGTGTGTGCCCAGGACAACGTGGTTGAACCTTAATTGGATATAATCACGAAAATAAGTTGAAGTGAATTATGATTAAGAACCACACAGATATTGAGGGAGGAAATCAGCTGCCGCCACTCACTGTTTTACTCTTTCCGATCAGCAGCAAAGGATCGTTTATATGTAGAATCCCACACACAGGGTAATACATACCACGGCTTTTGTTACACCAGCTGTGGCAGCAGTTAAAATGAAATATTATTATGGAACTGTGATGGTATCAGCATGTAAGCGTATTGCGTGAAGCCAGTCTAGTCTACTGATTCCAATCTTAAATATGTTTACTTCATGCAGAAAGTCGAATTTAGCGATACCGATACGCTTCTATTTCTTATTATGCAACTGTGATGGCTTTTCAATGATGGGCGTTTAAAGTTAATAGAATTGGATAGTCCATGTAGATTGGTTTCATCATAGGCGTACGGGCTCCCAATTGTTTAGGGTGCGGTTTGGTCGGGCTGGTGTTTGCCCGATTTTTACATCGATTATCACAATACGAATGATGGAAACACATGGTGAAAACATTTCAGGCCAGTTCATTTTATCCAGGCGTCTCCATCGTATTGTCTCGAATGCGAAGATTTGTTCCAGTACTGAGGGGAAAGGGGCCAGTTGACCCCATTGAACGTCTTGAACGATTACGGGTTTGACTGTAGAAATAATATATAATTAATGTCCGTTGGATGGATATTTGAAATGGAGAAGGGGTGAGTTGTGATTATCTTTGAATGGCAGGAGTGTATATGGGACAGTGGAGTACATCTTATAGTCCTCTAGTAGTCAACAGGGAGGGGCGGGACGTAACCCAGTGGTACAGCGCTCGCTTGATGCGCGGTCGGTGTGAGATCGATCCCCGTCGGTGGGCCCATTGAGCTATTTCTCAGTCTAGCCAGAGCACCACGACAGGTATATCAAAGGCCGTGGTATTTACTACCCTGTCTGTGAGACGGTGCATATAAAAGATCCCTTGCTGCTAATCGAAAAAGAGTAGCCCATGAAGTGACGACAGCGGGTTTCCTCCCTCAATATCTGTGTGGTCCTTAACCATATGCCTGACGCCATATAACCGTAAATAAAATGTGTTGAGTGCGTCGTTGAATAAAATATTTCTTTCTTCTTCTTTTTTCTTTTTATAGTGAGCAGGGATGCTGCGACCTCCCAGCCAAGCATCTAAACCAAATATTTCATTATTTTTGCCAGTCAATTAACAAATGAAGTACATTCTGATTTCATTTAGACCATGTGTAAAACACATCCAGTGTAATTGGGTTCCACTGTATCCTGCACCGCAACTACCCTAACCGAACGTTTATGAACCAGCTTGACTTGATGACGTATAAACAATTTAAAGGACGAGTCTACTGTTGCTTCTCCGAGTTGTTACTTACCAGCTGTGCACACAACTAGACAATATCGTTAAGGCCGAGCTTTTCGTCTCGCGGAGAATGCAGGCAAAATGCATTCCTCGAGTTCTAACATCACAGACTATTTGAAGTTGGGTTATCTAACACCGCCAGGAGCCGCAACGCCCCCCCCCCCCCCCCCCCCCCCCCTGAGAAGCAATGGGCCGAGTAAACTGAGTTTTCGCTAACCATGCCATTAGCACTATCAGCAGTTTTTCCAACTTTGTTTTGTCTCTGAAGGTTTGCTGTGTTTGATAATACATCTTAGAAAAGTGTGCAAAGATATACTGAACAACAAAAGAAACACGAATATTAGATAGATATGGAACGTCCAGCTAAACTTCGCCGTATTTAATTATCACTCAATCATAAACTTAAAATCATTAAAAGTTTAAAAAATATATAAATATATATCTTAAAAAACCCCACAATTACAATGGGAACGTTCAAATTAGTTTAACACGATCCTTTCGTTTGAGAGAAATAACAAACAGCGTTAACGATTATTACTACTGTTCTTCGGCGGTAACCAGACTGTGCCTGTAATTATGTATTAAACAACGAGTCCCTCCGTCATGGACAGTATACAGGCACAACAGATATTTATTGCGATCAAGACCACCAACCGGTAGCATCAGAGGATTTTATAGACATAACAAATAAATATGTATATGTATGTATTTCAACATTGCAAGAGTCGCTATACACTTAGCTTTCGTTCGGCTTAGTCGGCGACCCATTATTTTGTAATTAACACCTTGGTCATCGACAGTCAGCTATGACACCCACACTTCACTTGGCTGACATTTCATTCTTCTCTAAAGTACTACCAGCAATGGCAGCGTTATCAATCCATACACTTCGGGTAGTGGAAGTGCGATAGCTATTAAATATTAGTATATGTGGTGGGAGAAAAGAAAATACCGTAGTTTGAGCGATCGAGTTTTTCGAGTTTTAGAAGTTTGAGTTTGAGTCTGTATTTACTAGTTTGTATAGCAGTTCGGCCGGGACAGAGAGATCAAGGTTTGACTGTATATCTATCACAAAGAAAAGAACAATAAATTCCATTGGATATTTATTTCTATATTATGGAAAGAAATATATCAGTAATTTTATGCAGTTATTTAAAGAAAAATTCTTATTGATCTACAAACAGAGAATTTAGTAATTGCATGCTAAGCACCTCAATAATTTACTAAATGGACGTCGTCATTTTGCTGTCTTGGCTAGTAGCGATAGCGTTGTAGGCTATAGACTAGCTCGAGTACTCTGCCATTCGAGAGCTAGACGGACATTTGTACGGTTATGATCGCTGTCTGCCGTCAGATATCACACTATAGCAAAAATGTGGAATGGCTGACTACCACAAGGTAAACAAAGATTCCAGCTCTAATACAACAAGAATTCTAAGTTTGACACTAAATACCTTTACAATAATAATTTTCGAGTTCGCCGATAACAAATATTTCGCTTATTCACTACTAATACACACGCTACAGGAAGAAACCCGTCAGCAACTATGTATTTAACCGGAACATTATTGAAAGGGGGTACTGTCGGGTTTCTTCCTGTAGTGTGTCTATTAGTTAGTTACTATGTAAAATATGTGTTATCGGCGAACTCGAAAAATAGACCGCAGTGCAGCGCTACTCAGCGCTGACAGGGCCATACCCTGATCAAAATCCTTTTTATAAACAAATGATACACTATACAAATTAAAACCTAAGAAAAAAGATGAGATCCCCCGCCACACACACCCCCCCCCTCACCCCCCCCCCCCCTCCGGAGGATATGGCCCTGTATCTTATGTGCTATCTTAAAAGTAATCTAATTAAAATTAGCTCCACTATTACATGTGGATCTAACACCAGCCAGTTGGAGCTCATGTCCACCAATCAAAACCTTACTTGCAGAATCCTGCCAGTGATTTAAAACTAACAACACTGCGTAGTCCCCAATGTCCAGGTATCATTTCGTCTGTAAATAATAATTTAAATATTGACCAATCACGCCTTTTATAACGTTATTTGGGAGCGTACAAATTCTAAAAATATCGGGCGAGTTTATTTTAGTGGCCGCAGTACAGCGAATCATACCAATACGTACGGGGTGGGTTATCAGTCTTCAATTTTACATATTTATAAAAAAAAAAAAACTAAATCAGTCTTCAGTTTTACATTACAAATTATTTATTTTATAAAATAAAACATGTTTTAAGGCATTCGTAATTCACACGAAACATGTCGTATACCCTCAGGATAATTCGGAATGTTTTCAAATTATTTTTAAATCACTGGCAGGATTCTGCAAGTAAGGTTTTGATTGGTGGACATGAGCTCCAACTGGCTGGTGTTAGATCCACATGTAATAGTGGAGCTAATTTTAATTAGATTGTCTTAAAAGGATCGTGTTATTGCTAGCTTGTCTAAACACAGATACCTACAACAGCGGAAGGGTGGCTGTTTTGTTTTTATGGTGTTAAACCAAGCAGTGTCAAACCATACCCAATGTTATACCATCGTTTAAAAATAAAAATAATTATGCATGGTCTTCATATGGTTCATAAATATCGCATAAATGCACGAGTTATAATTGTGACGTCAGACACATCATGTTTATCGTATAAATGCACGTGTATAATAAATCATCTTGACGCGATTGTGACGTCATCAAAGCAGTATAATTTCAGTCTGTAAATACCGTTTTGTTGTACATGCTCGGATTGATCCAAATGAAATCACGTGACTTAAAAAACAGACGATAATGAACCTTAATTTTGCCCAACTTATCGTTTCAGCTGTTATCATTATTGTTTAAGGGTGGGACGTTGCCCAGTGGTAAAGCGCTCGTCTGATGCTGGGTCGGATTGAGATCGATTCCCGTCGGCGAGCCAATTGGGCTATTTCTCGTTCCAGCCAGTGCACATCGAATGGTATATCAAAGACCGAAGTATATGTTAGTTATCCTGTCTGTGGGATGGCACATACAAAAGACCCATTGCTACTAATTGAAAAAAAATGTACCTATACGTCAAAATTAACATATATATGTTTGACATCCAATAGCCGATGATTACTAAATCAATGTGTTCCAGTCGTGTTGTTAAACAAAACAAACTTTAACTTTCTTTTTTGTTTAAAATTAATAAAATAATTATTTACGTTATCTGAATCAGTGAATGTTGTTGTTCTTTGAAAAACAGGCAGACATATTGGTTTTTAAAAAAGCCGAACCCTAGAACGGGGATTCCCCTTATTCCGTGTATTAATTAATTTCATGAAAAAAAGCCAGTTCTATTGTTATTTGATAATCATTTTTAATTGATGCAGCAGGTAGACAATTGCAATTATTGAAGCTGAACGTACAATGTGAAAAGAAGTTATAGGAACCTAAACAAATATCACGTTCAATTGTTAAATGAATGTGTTATAAATCCTGTAGATCTAATAAATCTCGTATCAATACACGTGTAATAAATATCGTTGAACGGATTGTAATCTCAACATCTACAGGAGGTTTATGTCTGTGAGGATCATGGACAAGGGAGAAATTATTATACACACTAAACTGTGTTAAACCATTCTGTTAGTGTGTCTGTTGTTAGCTCGTTTCTGTGAAGGTAATAACTGTGTTGATTACATACTACGTTATCATTATGTAGTGGAGCATTACACGAATAGATATATTGGTCTACCTTGGGGATTTTACTCCCTGATATCGTACAGACCATCATGGCGTGCATGCGTTTCATGGAATGCATGCGTGCTTAACGTGGAATGCATGCATGTGTACGTACGGAAGTACGTTGCCAAGAACAGAGATTAGTGGCTTAGTTAATGCTAGGATAAGACTACCAACTGCCAGCACAAAATTGACCAACTTTCTGATGTCACGACTTCTGCGACTGTTCAGTTGTTAATCTAAGCGCTCTTACAATTCGATTCTCGTCGTATAACCAGTAGTTAATCTGAGCACACCCGTCGTATGTCGGGAGTTGTGGAAATTACAACTTTGCTGTGACAGTTGACAGTCTGAGCCTAGCATTGGAGAAGGAAACCTATTGGTGTCTCATAGGTAACACTTTTTTTTAAACAGACATGGAATGAATGAATAAATGAATGTTTAACGACACCCCAGCACGAAAAATACATTGGCTATTGGGTGTCAAACTATGGTAATGCAAACAAATAAAGTCATGATCAACATCAATATAAAAATTCAAGATTTAAATAAAAACAGTGTAAAAATACAAATATCACAGATAGATACTGACTTTTACTCAAAATTTCAATTATGCTGTATTGGCCGTTCTTAAAGAGAATATTACACCCCTGCACCACCACGGTGAGGTTACAGCACGCGCAGGGGCTACAGACATGGCATCACGTACCCATTTTTAAGGCCGGCCTCAATGGTGTGGCGATTAGGACATCGGACTAAAGACTGGTAGGTACTGGGTTAGAATCCCGGTATCGGCTTAAAACCAGAAATGAATTCAGCGATTCGGTCGGTAGATGTAAGACCACTACACCGACTTCACTGTCACTAACAACTAATCTCTAACGCACTGTCCTGGGCCCATATTTTCGAAGCTATCTTAGGGCTACGATTTCGTAAAACCATCATAAGCTATGACGTCACTGTGACGTGTCATAGCCTACTATGGTTTTACGATATCGTAGCGCTAAGGCAGCTTCGAAAATCTCTAGCCTGGATAAACAACCCAAATAGCTGAAATGCATGTTCAGGACAACGTGCTTGAACCTTAATTGGACATATGCCTGAAATCACGTTAAACTGAACCAGTGTCATGGATGGATTCTATGATGTTTAGGCGCAGCAGTATGTTTGACATACTTACAATTCTGAAAGTGACCCCCAAACATTCTTCGGAGGGGTAAATATTAGGCCCACCGTATATATTAGAAAAAGCTGATGGGAAAGGGCAGGGGTATAATACAACTAGTCACAAGAGACAAGCATATGTAGCGGGTGGAGAGTGAAGGACTGGGACGTTGAGTTGGAGTAGGAGGGAATGTGGAATTGTTTAACCTACCCATCCTGCATGGGGGCGGGACGTAGCCCTATGCTAAAGCGCTCGCTTGATTGGTGTATACTACCAAATCAAATCCCATAGACGACAATAGTAACATATGTGGCTAAACCTCCTAAAAGCAGCGTATCAATCGACATAAACACCACGGATATAAATACTACCACCCCTCATCCTTAAAGTGATTCAGAAAGAAATAGGGGCCAAGATGCTCATTTCAGAGATAACATGTAGCGTCTATGGCCACCCTAGTTCCGCACACAGTTTGAGTATTTTTTTTTACAGGTACCCCATACATATTTCAAGCACAAGACTACTTGACACAGTGGTACTAGTTAAAATAAAATTAGTACTACCTATAGTGAGGTCGGTCTAGGGTCGATCGCCGTTGGGCTATTTCTCGTTCCAGCCAGTGCACTACGACTGGTATATCAAAGGCCGTGATAACCGCTTATGGGATGATGCATATAAAAGATCTCTTGCTACTAATGGAAAAACATGCAGCGGGTTTCCTGTCCAAGACTATGTCAGATTTACCAAATGTTTGACATCAACAATAGCCGATGATTAATAAACCAATGTGCTCTAGTGGTGACGCTAAAGAAAACCTTGACTACATGTATTTACAATAGTTTCTGTACTTTCAACATGCGCTGCATTTCGGCAATATGGCATTATCGTATATGATTATATTTCTGCGAAACGTGTAAACAACATTCATTCGTGATTAATTTATCAAAACAGTTTCACTCTAATGGTGTTGGTTTCGTCCATATGCCATCGTTAAGAACCTGTCTGCTTGTGTGTTGGCGCTAACGCGTGATAAAGACGAAACGGAGACTCGGCGAATCAAACAGAAGCTTATTTATCACCATCTGACATGTGCATCTCAACTGCATGTCGGTGGTGGATAAGCTACAAAGAATTACCACCCATGGTTGCGGTGTTTTTGTATTAACGCTCACGTTTACTCACATTAAAATAAAGCCCAACACATCCAGCAGGCAAATATAACTAAACAGTACTGGTGTTGTTTTATTCCGTTCATTTATCCACTTAAGGTTCAAGCACTTCAACCTGGGCCCACTCTCTGGCATCGCTAAGGATTAAGTCCAAGCACAGGTCCACTAATAAAAAAAATTGTCTTACCCACGGCACTAACTAACGATCGCCGGTTTTAGGGTTACATAGCAGGTGGTTACTGGTGTCTTGTAAAAGTCATTGGCGATGTCAGAGTATGGGCATGCTTGAAGCTTGAATGGCTATGGGCATGACAAATTTGTTTTGGACTTTGGATTTGCTTCCTAACAATCCCAGATTAACCACAAACCACTCTGTAAATTGGACAGATTAAGCTCACAGTAAAAGCTCATGGGAAATGACAGGCGTGTGGCACGGTTCTCGGTTTGAGAGACAAGTACTGGAATGTGGAGATGGATGTCAAAATAAGTTGGTAAGTCAGATCAGGACGAAATGAAATGGAATACAAATATGAGAAATAAAGAAAAGAAAGTCCTGGCAGATGTTAAATAATAATTGCCGTGAATCTTATAGCGCATATTGTTTTGTTTGTTTATACATGTACTTATTTCCATGCTTATAATCAGTCATGGTCCAAACACGTTGTCCTGGGCACATACCTCAGCTATGTAGGCTGTCTGTCCAGGACAGTGGGTTAGTGGTTAGTGTGAGAGCACTCTGTGTAGTGGCCTTACACCTTCTTATTGAGTCATTAAACGTACTCTAAGTGGGAGCCGGTACCGGAATACGAACCCAGTACCTGCCAGTCCGATGGTTTAACCACTACACCATTGATGCTAGTTTGTGACCGTTTGGAGGTACCACGGACTATACGTTCTGGTGGTCATACTTATATCGCAAATATGTGGGGAAGTACTTACGACCAGGTGTCCTGACAGGGCACATAAGTCATCGTTAAAACTCATTACAATCTGATGTAGTTGGTCGTCACTCACCAGTTCCGCTATATAAATCACCACTGGCCCGTGGTTCGCTTTCATGTGACTCTGGGAGAAGACCGCACTCCCACTGTCATTAGCATACCAAACATCTCGAATGTTCATCAAACTAACAGGGTTATGAAACATTTGAGTTTTTTTAAATAATGTTTTTGATTGGTCCTCAGCTACTGGGTGGGTGTTTGATGTACAAACATACGTATATACTTAGATACATACATAGAACACATATGCACACACACAGAGAGAGAGAGAGAGAGACATACATATTTATATACCTATACACACACACACACACGCGCGCGCGCATATTATATATACATGTATGTATGTATATATATTATATATATATAGATAATATATATATATATATATATATATATATATATATATATACGTACAATACATAAATTTGTAATGTAATCGTGTGTTTACGTTATAGATTTCCTGACAGGAATTCTTCTTCCGGCTGGCAGGAAATGGCAAGCACAAAAATAACTTCTGATGATCTTGTAATTTACTTTTGAAAGTCACATCCAATTAAGGACCAAGCACGCTATCCTGGGTAGTCGACTCCAAAACTTGGGACAGACAGGATGGCACATACTTCAGGCTTTTACTAGTTCCAGCTGGCGGAATGTAGCTCAATGCTAGTGTGTCAGGTCTTAAACTCAATCGAATCGTCCCATGACTTTCACATCAAATGTAGTGGTATGTACTGTTTGTGGGGGAAATGCATATAAACGATTCCTTGTTCTTTGGCGGCAGTGGGTTCACAGGCTATCTCTCTCACTTTTTTTGCTCTCTGACTCTCTAACTCTCTCTCTCTCTCTCTCTCTCTCTCTCTCTCTCTCTCTCTCTCTCTCTCTCTCTCTCTCTCTCTCTCTCTCTCTCTCTCTCTCTCTCTCTCTCTCTCTATTACGATGTCACGACCGAGTTTAAAATGAAATGATGTTCAGAAGTATCGTTAAAACATTCCGTAAAACATCAAGGTATCATCCTTTCTTTGTAAGTCAAAGACTGGTATGTACTGTCCGGTATCTTGTTTTTCTGATAATGTTCTCTCTCTCTCTCTCTCTCTCTCTCTCTCTCTCTCTCTCTCTCTCTCTCTCTCTCTCTCTCTCTCTCTCTCTCTCTTTCGATGTCACGACCGAGTTTAAAATGAACTGATGTTCAGAAGTATCGTTAAAACATTTCGTTTCTGTCAATAATTACATAGTCCACTACGGGAATCGATCCTGGGATACTCTGCGCTTAGGTGGCCGCTCTACCACTGAGCTACAAACCGTTGTCGGAAGATATCGCAGACAACATCATTTCCTTGCAGGAAGTACCACTGATCACGAAATGTGCACCACATGCGCCTACTTTCGGACCATTGTTTATTGATGTAGTGAACTCTGTTTACCTCGGAAAAGTCCGAATAACAACCGGACATTCCCGACACATGAGACACGAGCCGGTTTGATGTGCAGACTTACCGTCAAGGTACACACATGCCAATATTTACGGAACAAATATTCCAATAAAAGTGGTTTGCACTTACAGAACACATTTATCTTGGAGTTGTATTTGCTGCTGAGGTTACAAATCAACATGTTTTCGGTGTCCTTGTATTGTTGTAAAACATAGGCGGAGTCCGGGCTTTTGACTCTCTAGCAAACAAATTAAAGGTACTTGTTCGGAATTTCTGTTTAAAATTTAGTGTCTGGCTTGACATTTTGTTTTTCACATCTAGCAATTTAAAAGTTATTTCGAGTGAATAAGTTCCTAAAAAGAAAAGGAAGGAAGGAATGTTTTATTTAGCGAAGCACTCAACATTTTAATTACGGTTATGACGTCGGACATGTGGTTAACGACAGCACAGATGATGATAAAGGAAACCTGCTGCCGCCATGCAGTGCGATACTCTCTCCAGTTAACAGCAAGGGATCTTTTATATGTCGCATCCCATAGACAGGATAGTACATACCACGGCCTTTGTTACACCAGTTGTAGAGCACCGGCTGTAACGACAATTTCCTTTTCATTTGTAAGGCATCTCAGATGCGCAGATTGTGGGGTCGAGGGGTATGGAAAAAAACCTAAAGTGCATTCACGGCTAATATACAACTTTCATTTAAGTAGTTACATGAAGACCCCCTCTGCAAACAAATCCTGGATCCGCGCCTGCATATTATAACTCAAAATTTTAAAATGTATCTGGAGACGACTAAATTTCGACTTTCTGACAGTTCAATAGGATATATGTTTAAAACCTTTCAAAAAGCTCGATTTTTTATTAGGGTTTTCTAAATATATTTTTGAAAGACGCCCTATTAACCGTGTCGACTAACAAATGGGCTTCCGTTTAACTACACTTCAGTCTTTAAGACATTTGTGGTCGAGATTCTCAAACAGGAAACACGCAGCCACCGCATAGACAACTCCTACTGAACACCAGCAACATGACAAGACAGCACATACCACGGATTTTAATAACCAGTTGTGAAGCACTGGTTGGGACAGGAAAAAACATCGGGTTCACCAATAGTAATTGATCAAATGACTCTTCGCACCCCAGGTGACTGTTTTACAACAGAGTAACTTTCCGCCCCTTGTAAACTGCTAATAAAAGCATATTCGGTGGTATGTGGTATCCTGTCTGTGGGAAGTTCATATAAATTATCCCTTGCTGCTATTGAAAAAAATGTGGACTCTACCTTATGTCACAATTACCAAATGTTCGACATCCAATAGACGATGATTAATAAATCAATAAGTTCTAGTGTGTCATTGAACAAACCAAAAACTGTTTTAACTCTCGTGCTAACCCATTAAACCTCTGTTCTGATATAAGCTATAGCACTTGCATTGTGTTAACATCATCGAGTAATGTACATCACCACTTCATAGTGATCGAAAAAAAAGAGTTTGCTTTGTTTAACGACATCACTAGAGCACATTGATTTATTAATCATCGGCTACTGGATGTTAAACATATGGTCATCTTAACACAGTCATAGAGAGGAAGCCCGCTACATTTATCCATTAGTAGTAAGAGATATGTTGTATGCATCATCCCAAAGACAGGATAGCACATACCGTGGCCTTTGTATACCAGTCGTGGTGCACTGGATGAAGCGAGAAATAGCTCAATGGGATCGTTCCTAGACCGACCGCGCATCAGGCGTGAGCTTTACCACTGGGTTACGTTGCCCCTCTCATCTAGTGTTAGATTTACCATATTTTGTCACCCAATAGCCGATGTATTTTTCGTGCTGGGGCGTCGTTAAACATCTATTCCATTCTACTATATTCCATTCGATTCTATTGTTCCAATGATTTGTTTTATTCCAAAGAATAATGCAAATGTGCCTGTACAGTAGTTCTCTGTAATTCAGGATGTTAGCATTCTCGTGGAATGTTTCCTTCCCTTTATATCGTTACAGATATGACTATACCAAATAAAATCCCATAGGCGACCATGTTAACGTTTGTGTTTAAAAACACTATATACAACATATCAATCAAACTATGACCCATAAATATCAGTACTACAAACCCTACCTCAATGTATTAACTGAAGAAAATGGTACCTTTCATGGCTCATTTTCGGTGTAACCAGATGTTTTTACAACACCCCTAGTTTCGCACAAAATTTGAGTACTTTTTTACAGGTACCCCATACGTGTTCCAAGCACAAGGCTACTTGACACAGTGGTACTAGATGAAATAAAATTGTATACATTTTTAGCCCAGATGAAACCTTTTTTTTTTTTACAACCAACACACTCACATTTATAAACAATCACAGGACTTATGGTGTTAACTTCTCTATCAAAAATTCAGTGCACCTCGAACTTTGACCCAGCCGGAAATTATTTGGTTTAGTGCTACCTACATATTATCTCTGTTCATTTAATACAAAGGATGACTAATTTTGGCTTACTAGACTGTTCGTGATAGCAGTCAGTATTGCTAAAGGTTTAATGTGATGACGTCATATCTTAATTAACTTTTTAAGGGCTGGTTCAACAATGACTATACGGGGATGTAAACAAAAAGTTAATTTTTTTATACAAAATTTATAATCCACTATATAACATTGGATAATTTCGCATTATTTTCTTTTTGAAATCTCTAGTATAAAATAACTAGGGTAGAGCGACAGTAAAACAGAACCAGTGGAAAGCGCGACTCGTGAGATATGATTGCAAACTTCACGAGATGAGATATAAATCATTTTTGACAAAAAACATGAAATTTTCTATTTATTATATAACTTTTGGCAATTTACCTTTAGTTTTAAAATACCAGCAGCAAAATAGTTCCGGTTTTCTGACAGTGAAGATAACATTTTCTACAGTGACAATAACACATTATTTTTAGAGTGAAATTTGTTATCGTCACTGAGTGACTGATAACACTTTTATTTCACTGATATTTTAAGATAGTTTACTAAATGTTATATAATAAAGAATGTTAACCAAGGCATTGTTAAATTAAAAAGAGCATTTTGAGGATTTTTTGGGGGGAGGGAATTGTCGTTTTGTTTTGTTTGTTGGTAGTGGTGGTGGTAGTGGTTTTTGTTGTTGTTGTTGTTTGATTGTTGTTGGGGTTTTTGGAGGTTGCTTGGGGGTTGTTGGGGATTTGGTGTTTTTGTTGGGATTTTTTTTCTTGTTTGTTTGTTTGTTTGTTGTTTGGTTTATTGTGGGGATTTGACGGGTTGTTGTTTGTTTTGCTTGTTTGTTGGGATTTTTGTTGTTGTTGTTGTTTGTTTGTGTTGTGTTGTTGTTGTTGTTGTTTTGTTGGTGTTGGTGGTTTTTCACAGAACAGCAGCCCCAGCGCATTACCACACTGCAACACAGTCCTATTTGGAGCATCCACGAGAACTTCCTTTGTATGTGTTAACATGGGAAACAGCAGCCCCAGCGCATTACCACACTGCAACACAGTCCTATTTGGAGCATCCACGAGAACTTCCTTTGTATGTGTTAACATGGGAAACACATTTTCAAACTACAAGTGCTTCATGGATTTGTTTTGCAACTTCAATAAAAAAAAATATAGCAAACAGCAACAGAAACGCAAAACATAATTTTGTTAAGTGTATTTCTGGTTTATAGTAGAGATGTATACTACACACATTATTAACCATGGTTACATGCTTCCAAAAAGTTAAAATAGTACTCGACATACAATACACATGTTTGAAAATTATTCTATTTTCTCTTGGAAATTATTTGAAAGTATTCTATAAATGTAAATGTAAATAACAAAATTTAAGTATATTTATACATTATGATAAGTTTGACTGAGTGGTTGTCACTAGAAAATATTCATTTTCAATTTTAACTGAAGATGTTTGACTGATGAGTAAAGCCATAATATGGGTTTAATTATTCGCATTTCAAGAGAATTGTAAAAACCAAACATCAACATGAAAAAAAACATTCGTCATAATAAAAGCAAAATTCACATTATAAACAATATGACTATTATTGCCTGTATTGTGCAGATGTTTTTGTTTTTACTATGAGCTTTAGAGCAAACAGTACTTTTAAATTTGTAATATAGTCCAATACAATTTGGCAAAAGGTTTTCAGTAGCAGGCGCTAAGAACTGTGGGAAGGGGGACTGAACACCTACTCACCCCTTCTCAAGCGAATTTTAGCTTTAAAAAAAAATGTATATAGTATAAAGCCCTTTGAGGAGAGATATTTTGTCATCGCCACAATTTAGATACCAACTCCCACCCATCCTCCACCCCCACCCTCGCCCCCGCTGTATGAAACTCCTGCACACGCGCGTTGGGAGACGCTAAAAGGCTCATAGGACAATAGGCCATTCATGTGTATTCACGTTTGATTCATTTCCGTCGTTCTCCACTTATGGCAAATACTTGGTACCGTTGTTTCGCTGGTCACAGATGACCTGGAAAACGAACGAAATGTCAGCCACGTTCTTGATTAATACATCTCTGACATTATCGTCGTTTAGCTTGTAACATTTCGGAACGTCACTGCTGTCAGTTACGTGTAAAGTCAAATGGGAGTAGGCAAGGAACAATTTTGTATAATAATGATTGCGGAATTAAAGCTGCAGTTTCTAAAATATTTTTAATATTTAAGCACTTAATTAGACTGTCAACTTTTGTCCCGTGATGTGTCGATTTTCAATTTCCTGTAGACTTTCACAGCCTCTGAATGTGAAATACGCAATATCCGACGGGGCGCTACGAAGTAATGCTACTACAGAATTCCTATGACACAGATTACATACTATATTATAATAGACATATTTTATTATATAACATTTAGTGAAATATCTTAAAATTTCAGTGAAATAAAAGTGTTATCAGTCACTCAGTGACGATAACACATTTTAAAGTGAAAATTTCACTATTTCACTTTAAAATGTGTTATCGTCACTGTAAAAGTGTTAACTTCACTGTAAGAAAGCCGGAACTATTTTGCTGCTGGCATTTTAAAAATAAAGGTAAAGGACCACACATATATAGAGAGAGGAAACTCGTTGTTGCCACTTCATGGGCTACTAGCAGCAAGGGATCTTTTATATGCACCATCCCACAGACAGGATAGTACTTAGAGTACATACCACGGCCTTTGTTACACCAGCTGTGGAGCACTGGCTGGAATGAGAAATAGCCCAATGGGGTCACCGACGGGGATCAATCCTAAACCGACCGTGCATCAAGCAGATTAGAAGCAAGGGATATCTTATATCAGCATCCCACCGTCAGGATAGTACATGTCATGGCCTTTGCTACACCAGTTGTGAAACACTGGCTGGAACGGGAAATAGCCCAAAGGACACATTGAGGGATATCGAGTGTAGACCGACAATTCTTCAGGTCTAAGCAAACCGCATTGTTTTTTACTAGTACACAAACGTATATTAATTTATTGGAAACGGGTGACAGTAGTTCCACAAACAGTGTTCAGTTTAGTATAACAGAATGACTAAAACAAAACAAACATGCAAAACGTTCGTAAGCCAGCTTTAGCGTCGCTTGATATGTTTAATAAACACACATTTTATTTTTGCTAAAAAATATACATTTTGTAGGCATACATACATATTTATATATAAAATAATATAATGTGTACATTGCGGAGAATGGTATGTAGCATCGGGTTACAATCGATAAAATTCTATAGTAAATGGGTAATGCATGCATAGCAATAATATACAATATAATAACATATTGTTAAACTCTGCACCTGGCTGAATGGGCGTGTTCAGAATCACTGCCGTTATCCTCATATCGAAGGAAGGAAGGAAATGGTTTATTTAATGACGCACTCAACATATTTTATTTACGGTTATATGTCGTCGGAGATACGGGTAAGGACCACACAGATATTGAGGGAGGAAACCCGCTGTCGCCACTTCATGGGATCTTTTATATGCACCATCCTATAGACAGGATAGCACATACCACGGTCTTTGAGGTACCAGTCGTGGTGCACTGGCTGGAGCGAGAAATAGCCCAATGGGCCCACTGACGGGGATCGATCCCAAACCGACCAAGCATCAAGCGAGCACCTTACCACTGGGAACTATTGGGAACTATTTTCTCGTGCCCCTATCCAGAACGGTTCAGGCACGCCCACCATGGATCCATGTTCTGGCATCGCCAGTCCACGGTTCCACTGGGCTACGTTTTCATATCGCGACACCGACGACATATAACCGTAAATAAAATGTGTTGAGTGTGTCGTTAAATAAAACATTTCCTTCATATAGCGACAGTTGACAACACGGCCACAGATAAGACTAAATGGCACAAAAACATATTACTAGAATTGTATAATTAAAACCGATTGGCGGAATAACATTACTTCGATTGTCATAAAAATTACAACAACAGATGTGTAAATTGCAATAAAACGGATAACACGAGGTGTGTTAATTGCAATAACATGTGTGTGCGATCCTATACATACAAAGCCTTTATTAAATAGATTAAATAGCATAATGCGAGACAACTGGGATAATCAATATTAAGTGGGCGATACAATGTTATCTACAACGAATAGAATACGAAGCTAAACAATGATAACACAATGTCTGGTCATTGAGTATAAGTTACAATTTAAACGGCGTTCGATTCGTTTTGTTTTTGTGTGGGGGTTTTGGAGGATCGCTTTGTCACGTATATTTGCACAGCAGTATTATTAAATAAATATTAATTTAATAATTAAATAAAGATAATTTGTATTCAAATTTCTTTTAAAAAGTAAATATCATGGCGTTACGCGTTTTCGATAGGATAAGCGAAAGAAGTTCACAAATTAGGAAAGATGTATATAATAAATAGACCATTTCATGGTGGGGGTTTTTTTCGAATACGATTTTTATGTCAACTCGTGATGTGTGAAAACTATATTTTTACTCATTTTCCCGCAATTCGTGAAAATATGGTTTTCATACATCACTGGTTGACATAAAAATCATATTGGGGGAAAAACCCCATGAAATAGCCTCTATGTACTGCATTATTACCTTGTCGTTCAGTACACTCTTGGTTGACGGGTATTATCTGTCGAGCCTTGTCATTGCTCGTTAGATACATTTTAAAACAACTCGTTGTAAGGTAAATGGTATCTTACGGCCACTTGCGTATTGTTCTCTATATAACAATATCATATAGAATAGTCATAGTTTGAGATGCAATAAACGGTTTATTAAACAACGCACTCAACACATTTTATTATTTATTGTGCAATAAATAGAGAATAATCCATGAGTGGCCGTTAGATACCATTTATCTCACAACGAGTGGTTTTAAAATGTACCTAACGAGCGAACGCGAGTTTGATACGTTTTTAAACAACGAGTTTATGGTAAACAACGAATAAATGGTATCTAACGGACACGAATGTATTATTCTATTTTTTTACATATCTTAAAAAAAACAACAAGGTTTTTAGCAAATCTTAACATCTTTTTCGACTAAAAGATATTTACAACCCTTTGCACGTGTAGCTGATTACGCGTCACAGACACATGACTGTTAGGTTAACTATACGTCACAGTGTAATCGATTTCCACCGTGCTGTTTTTCATTGGATATATGGCATTGGTGACCTGGTTATCACCTAGCAGCAGCCAGTCGTATGTCTTGAAATTGTCAACACACGTACATGTGTGAACAAGTATGTGTTATCATAAATAACGCATGGTGTTCTCACCAACGGGTGTGTAAGAAACGTTTGTTCTTCTTTCCAATGTAATAGTTGCATGCATAAGCACTGATTTATTATTACCAATAAAAGCCATAGTTATATATTTGTCACTGTATTTCGAACTATGACTGAAACTTCTGGTTTAGTTCTAGTAACCAATAAAGGATTGGATCTCTCTCTCTCTCTCTCTCTCTCTCTCTCTCTCTCTCTCTCTCTCTCTCTCTCTCTCTCTCTCTCTCTCTCTCTCTCTCTCTCTCTCGCATACACACACAATACATATACAGCAACACACACTTCCACGCATGCACACACACACACATACACAGACTCTCACTCACTCTCTCTCTCTCTCTCTCTCTCTCTCTCTCTCTCTCTCTCTCTCTCTCTCTCTCTCTCTCTCTCTCTCTCTCTCTCTCTCTCTCCCCTCTCCTCTCCCCCCTCTCACACACACACACACCAACCCACTTCCACGCACCACACGCGCACACACACACACACACACACACACACACACACGTTCTCTATGTATTGTGGGACATTCCCAGTTGCCGGTGTTGTTGGTTGGTTTGTCTGACAAGTGATTGCAACATGTACACATTTAAACAGCAAGCCGGTGACGTCCACACGGAGTTCGCTGTGTGTTCAAACAAACTGGCTGCGAACAAACATGCTGTTTAAAACTGCCCAACACTAGTTTATATAGCCACAGCTATTTGTCGGCAACTATTGAATAATTCGATGGCATTACAAAATATTTACAAATATACATGAACATTTTAAATCAATTTTAAAACAACATTTTAAAACTTGTAATGTTCGTGAATCATTGAATGTCGCAGTGGCGTAGTGAGGGATTGCGAATGGGCTATTTACAGGCCCATAGCAACGGTCTTTGGAGTGAGAGGGCCAATCTTTGGTGGAGGGGGCCAATCTTTGGTGGAGGGGGCAAAATATCTAGGGGAGTGGAGTCATATTTTTAACCTTATTTTTATAGAGCAGGGCAAAAAAAACGTACACCAATGGGTGTGTATCCCCCCCCCCCCCCCCCCCCACCCCACCCCCCCACCTACGGTCTCTTGGTTCCTACGGGCCTCATTTAGCCCTTCGACGTTATGTTATGGAGGTGTAAAAGTATGTATCAATTCGACTAGTAATTTTTGATCATTAACTACTAGTGCATTGTGAGATACATATTACTGTAGGAAGGGTTAACATGTAGCTGTGTAGGGTTACTGTGTTACAATCTTTGTGTCGGAAGGTTTAGTAAATCGTTATGGTGATGATAACTGGTCTGTTTATATACAAGAACTATTGCAAACTGATAAGGATTAGCGTGTATTACGTCGTACCATGGCGGTTTGATGATGTGAAGATAAGATCAGTTAATTCCTGGCAGAGACGGATTCAGTGGGGGTGGGGACCCGGAACATACAGACAGTATCAAACTCTATGTGGAAAACACAGGTTTATTATTAGAAAACAGAAGCGTCCAAAGCGTGTGAGAAAATTATATCTATTAATGGATACATTGATAATCACAGAAAAACCATGCTAATCAAACGGATACACAGATAATGTTAAACAAAATAGGACTGAAAAATTGGATTTAATATAAAATTACACAAGGAACTTTAAAATCTATCGACTTGTTCTTACTTTATTATAATTATGAATACACACAAAAAACGTTTACATTTGACAAAATCACGCTAATCAAAAGAATACAAAGATAATTTCAAAATAAGTATAGAAAAAAGTCAAGCTTCTTATAAAAATACATTAATAACGTTATATAATATATGGGTGATACGGTGTGTGTATGTGTGTGTGTGTGTGTGTGTGTGTGTTTTTAATTATTAAAATAAACAGTAAAAGCACTGAATACTGCATCATGGGGAACAACCAGATTAATTAGAGGACTAACAGAACATTAAAACTATTTACATTCACTCTTTGCTTTGCAAATATTGGTGTACTAAGGACAATTTGTTATAAATAAATAAATATTTTTAAAAAACTAAAAGAAAACAGAATTTTAAAAGTAAAATAAAAAAACTCCTACCTGTATCTTGTGCGATCAATGAAATTGCAGGAGGGATGGTCAGTGTAACACGTACCTTCAACACAGTAAAATACGGAACCCAGCTTCTCTCTCTTTCTCTCTCTCTTATTCCATTGCTACCGACACTAGCTTGCGCCCGTGTAATATTTATTTATTTATTACTGCCGCCTCGATAGCTCCGTGGCTACCGGTCTGCGTGTGTTGATGACTTGGCGTTAAAGACGGGGACCGTTTGTCAGTCTGCCTACACGAGGTCAGGCCGTCAGCGTGTAACATTAATAGATATACAGCAGATGCTTATAATAAGCGCATCCTCCGGATAACAGGCGTTCATTGGCTGTTTAACATAGCACCGAGATTGCATCACAGCCACTGACGATGCATTCAGCTGCATAGGTCTGTAAAATTGACACTGTCCTTTTATCTGGACTGGGGGGGGGGGGGGGGGGGGGTTCACGTAGTCCCGCCCATACACTGAATATCAAAGACAAAAATTAATCTTTACAGCTTGATCCTGCCATTACATAAAACATAGATTTACTCTGTGTTGTAAAATGAAGTATTTCCTGATGGTGCCTGCGGCTATTTAGGATTCATCAGAAACCAGAGAGTTGAGCGATTCGACATCCGCGCCAAGAGAGCAAGACATTTTTGTTACATACGGTAAACCAAAAATGTCGCATCAATATGATGATTATTATTATATAGGAATAGCAATGCAGTGTAGCAGTAATATTTATAACATGATCTTGTTAGCTGTGCGTCTGCCATAGCATGCTAATCAGATGCATCACATAAAGCTGAACATTTACTTAATAGTTGTTATCTTCCAATTGTGCAACACAATTACACATGTATTCTGGTTTTTAATATAAACCAGATGGTTTAGCCGTTTGACGTTCATACTAGACTGACACTCAAACGCACTGGTGTATGGCAAAGTAAATCTTCACTAAGTCATCACTAATTTAGCAAAAATACTGATTACACTGGGTGTATGTGGCAAATTAAACCTTCACGTAGTCATCGCTGTCAGCAGAAATACTATACACACTGGGTGTATGTGGCGAATTAAATCATCAATATCAGCAGAAACACTGAATACACTGGGTGTATTTGGCGAAGTAAACCATAATGTAGTCATCGCTGTCATCAGAAACACTGAATACTCTGGATGTATGTGGTAAAGTAAAACATCACGTAGTCATCGCTGTCACTGTGTCAGCAGAAACACTGAATACTCTGGATGTATGTGGCAAAATAAAACATAATTTTGTCATCACTATCAGCAGAAACAATACAATGGGTGTATGTGGCAAAAGTAGACTTTATATTTTCTGAGCTATTTTTGTAGGCGTATTCTGTCGATATACACTTGGTATCCAAGAAGAAAACAAGAATCCCTCGGATATCCAGTGTGTAATGTGCCCACAACTGTAGAGTGCATTTATTACTCTACTGCTATTGGAGAAATATTCCTCTGGTTGTCGAATTCATCAGACCCGACATGCTGTCGGCCGTCTGTTTCTCATTTTGGAAAGAAAATATACAAGTGTGTTTCACAAATATGCCTTGTCGCATTTTCCTACTGCATGTTCCGTCTGGAACTAATCTTATCAAGTCGATCTGGGCACAACTCGATGTATTATTATGGTATAGTGTTTACACGGCACCTGCAAGTGATACGTACCATCCATAGTTTTAATCGCGGGGGGGGGGGGGGGGGTGTACGCAGCATTTTAAAACTCAAGTCCTGTTATATTCTGTACGCAGCATTATAAACGCATTGTGCTAATACATTCAGAAGGTAGACTGTGTAATTCGCGATATACCAATATCAAATGGTACAGCTTTGAAGTCAGTGGCGGTTCATGTCAAGAGATACCATTATCAAAATGGTACAGCTTTGAAGTCAGTGGCGGTTCATGTCAAGAGATACCATCATCAAAATGGTACAGCTTTGAAGTCAGTGGCGGTTTATGTCAAGAGCTGTTTTGAGTTCAAACTACTAGTGCTTTAAAAACAATTACATACCAATTATATTCATTAGTATTCATTTATTTTGTTGCTATTGTAACAAAAAGGCAACACAAATGTGCGAACATAGGTAAATAAAATAGATTTTACAAATCAAGGTATCATCCTTTCCCTATAAGTCAAAGACACGTATGTACTGTCCTGTTATAAGAAAATGCACATCAAAGATATCGTCTCGCCGCTCCCCCTTTTTTCTGTAGTACTCTATATCTCTCTCTCCCTCTCTCTCTCTCTCTCTCTCTCCTGCTCTCTCTCTCCCTCTCTCCATCCTGCTCTCTCCTCTCTCTCTCTCCTATCTCTATATATATATCTATATTGTCCCGCTCTCTCTCCTCTCTCTCTCTCTCTCTCTCTTCCTCTCTCTCTTTTTCTCTCTCTCTCTCTCTATCTATCCCTATATATATATTTATATATTTCGCTTCTCCCTCTCTCTCTCTCTCTCTCTCTCCCTCGCCTCTCTATCTCTATCTCTCTCCCTCTCTCTCTCTCTATCTATATATATATATATATTATATATATATATATATCCTCCCGCTCTCTCCCCCTCTCCTCTCCTCTCTATCGCTCTCTCGCCTCTCTCTCTCTCTCTCTCTCTCTCTCTCTCTATATCCCTATATATATAGATATATTATATATATAGGTCGCCTCTCTCTCTCTCCCTCTCCTCTCCTCTCTCCTCTCGCTTTTCTCCTCTCTCCCATCCTTCCCCTCCGCCCTCCTATATATATAGAGTCATATATCGCTCTTCTCTCTAGTCTTCTCTCCTCTCTCTCCAATCATCTCTCTTCTCTCTCATCTCTCCTCTCCTCTATCTGCTATCTTCTATTCTATTATATATATATATATGTCCTCCCCCCACCCCAATCGCTCTCTCTCTCTCTCTCTCTCTCTCTCTCTCTCTCTCTCTCTCTCTCTCTCTCTCTCTCTCTCTCTCTCTCTCTCTCTCTCTCCTATTTTCTGTATTATTGTCGTCCGTTACTTATGTTATGAAGAGACATCGTGTTTTTCGTGTTTTATAATTTAAAATAATTTGAGTAACATTTCTGTAAAATATGTACAGTTCCTGCTTGAAATTTCATTCTGTGTACACCCATGTGTGTATTTGGACATGTCTTTCTTTATGGAAGCTAGTCCACTTACAGACGGAGTTGGAGCCGTACATCGTGGTCAAAGTTAGCTCTCCTAAGTAGCCAAAAGAGCTAACAGTGAATCTCGGTTTCTTAGCCTCACGACTTCATCACAACTTCTTTTGAGATCAGTCTTGTGCAGATAAGTAATTGAATATTTTAATGGAAGATTCGTAATGGTCATGTATGTGGATTCTGTAACGCACCCAGTCAGTGGGCCCATTGGGCTATTTCTCGTTCCAGCCAGTGCACTACGACTGGTATATCAAATGCCGTGATATGTGCTATCCTGTCTGTGGGAAAGTGATGACTACGTGTTAGAATTACCAAATGTTTGACATCCAGTAGCCGGTGATTAAGTAATCAATGTGCTCTAGTGGTGTCGTTAAACAAAACAAACTTCTGTAACGCACTTTTTAAATGTTTTATTGCTTTGGTGTATTGCTGGCAAGTAGATTAATGCATTAATTATCGTCACGGTTGTTTTAGGGTTTTTTGTTTTGTTTTGTTTGTTTTGTTTTGTTTGATTGTTTTTGTGGGGATTTGACCTGGAGTAAAGTTCGAGGGTGAAGTACCGTTAAAGTTTTCTAGAATTAATTTTGAATATCATTTTTGAGGTTTTCAAATCATTCTGGGGAGACGGAACGCGATTTGTTTTTCAAATGCGGACATTTCGTACAACGAACAGGGCAGCTCCTGCCCATGGACAAATTAGTGGAATGTTAATTTTTATACAACAGCGTTTAGAACTTGGTTAATACAATTTTAATTAAATTAGCTACTTTTTAAAGAATTTTCAAGAAAATATTCTACATATCTTAAAATGTACTAAATCTAAATTATTTCCAAGGTGATCTCTGATGAAAGGTTGCCTTGCATATTAAACGAAATTAAGATGATGATTTAATTGTTTATTAAAGTGTCAAATGACAATATACATACAATTATACAAAACAAACATAAAATATATTGCCACCTAGCCTAAATAGACTTATTGATACTAATGTTACGATATAAAACTACAGAGAAAGCAAATTAATTATATATATATTATAATATATATAATATATATATATCTATATATAATATATAATATTAATATATTCTCTCACACACCCCACACACACACACACGAGTCCGACCTCCGACAAGATCGGTGGCCCGACTCGGCACAGCAATAGGGACCTGTTTAAGGTACCATGTCATGTTTGATATCAAACTGTTAAGAATAATGGGAGTTAACTCAGTGTTACACGATTTTAGTTACCGTACTAATGTCACTATTAAAGAAAGGAAGGAAATGTTTTATTTAACGACGCACTCAACACAGTTTATTTACGGTTATATGGCGTCGGACATATGGTTAAGAACCACAGAGATATTGAGACAGGAAACCCGCTGTCGCCACTTCATGGATTACTCTTTTCGATTAGCAGCAAGGGATCTTTTATATGCACCATCCCATAGACAGGATAACACATACCACGGCCTTTGATGTATCAGTCGTGGTGCACTGGCTGGAGCGAGAAATAGCCCAATGGGCCCACTGACGGGGGTCGATCCCAAAGCAACGCGCAACAAGCGAGCGCTTTATCACTGGGCTACCACTATTAAAGAGAAAAATGTACAACATTCTTAATTAATAGGTTTTATGCTTATCAAAATACGTTGCTGGTTTATATAATCACACGCAGCATAACATGTGGGGATAATGACAACATATCGTATCTCTAGCCTGTGCACCACGACTGGTATATCAAAGGCCGTGGTATGTGCTATCCTGTCTGTGGGATGATGCATATAAAAGATCCCTGGCTACTAATAAAAAATAAAAAGTAGCGGGTTTCCTCTCTATGACTGTGTCAAAATTACCAAATGTTTGACATCCAATACCCGATGATTAGTATATCAATGTGCTCTAGTGGTGCCGTTAAACATAACACATTTTTGAAAAACTCAGTTTTATAAGATCTAAGTTACTAATGTCACTATTAAAGAGGAAAATGTCAAAATGTCTTAATTTATAGGTTTTATGCTTATTGAAGTAAAGTTTGTTTTATTTAACGACGCCACTAGAGCACATTGATTTTTTTATTTTATCATCGGCTATTGGACGTCACACATATGGTCATTCTGACACTGTTTTGGTTTTTTAGAGGAAACCCGCTGTCGCCACATAGGTTACTCTTTTACGACAGGCAGCAAGGGATCTTTTATTTGCGCTTCCCACAGGCAGGATAGCACAAACCATGATCTTTGTTGAACCAGTTATGGATCACTGGTCGGTGCAAGTGGTTTACACCTACCCACTGAGCCTTGCGGAGCACTCACTCGGGGTTTGGAGTCGGTATCTGGATTAAAAATCCCATGCCTCGACTGGGATCCGAACCCAGTACCTACCAGCCTGTAGACCGATGGCCTAACCACGACGCCACCGAGGCCGGTTTATGCTTATTGAAATACGTTGCACGTTTATTTAACAACATGTAGCATAACAAGTGGGAATAATGAATGCATACATCGCATTCTTGGTTTACGTTGCGGTCATTACGATCTCATTACATCGTTTAACGTTCACGATAATTTCTAATTGTGACACGTGTTGTGGTGCACATATTCACTTTAGTAATCGAGGATGCATTTTTCTTATTATTCAACGCGATTGTGTGTGTGTGGGGGGGGGGGGTATTGTTTTTGTTTTGTTGTTGTTAGGGGAGGGGTGGGCCCATGTTAAGTTGCAATGTCGTGCATTTATGTTTTCGAAAATGGAAATAAAGTGGGAATCGAAAAAGGCAGCCGTTATGGTTACAGAATACGTTTGTTTTGTTTAATGCACATTCATTTATAATTCATCGGCTATTGGATTAATTTATTCATTCAAACCAATCACGCCCTCGCACCACACGAGAATGTGAATCAAAATTGATTGATTAATCATCAACTCTTGGATGTAAGATATTTGGTACTTTTGACACGTATAGTCTTAGAGAGGAAACTCGCTACATGTTTCCATTAGTAGCAAGGGATCCTTTATATGCAACATCCCACAAACAGGATAGCACATACCACGGCCTTTGGTATACCAGTTGAGATGTACCAGAGAAGAGACAGAGAAATCATAAAATTCATAATGTAATGAGACTGAAAAACAAGTAAAACAAATAATAACACACACGCAGATACAAATAAATACACACACACATGCACACACACACACACACACACACACACACACACACACACACACACACACACACACACAGGCACTAACACAATTAATAATAATGGACAAAAGAAGATGGGAAGACTTTTCCAAAACTGTAAATTTAAATATATATATTTTTGTTAAACAACAAAACATTATTATTTATCTCCACACACCCCGAGCTTGCTTGTCATTCGTCGATGCATGCGAAAAAGTTTTGCTCGTCTGCCGTAGCCATGAAGAAGGGCTAAAGACCGGAGATCACACAGACCTCCTCTGAATCCCGTCTTAAACAACTCGGTGTGGATCATCGAAACGCCGGACCGTATTCGACAAAACCCACCGACGTAGACGTCCTCCAACCTCACGAGCGGCATGTGTAGTGCGGCGTCGTAGAGACGTGGTACTGCACGTGTGGTGATGACGTACCCGACACCCTGGAGGTAGGGAGGGAACGCCTTGTATGGATATTGAGCCTTGCTGATATAGTATTTATCGTGGGGAACTCTTCTCACAGAGATGTTATAATTCTCCTTTCCGAGCATGAACTCGGCGTTCGGTTGCGCCTGCAGCAGCTGTAGTAGCACCGGTATGTTAACGTACACGTCATCATCGGTCTTAAGTATGAATCTAGAAGACATGCAGTACTGTATGGTCCACTTCAATATGGCGACAGATTTCAGGGGCAGAGTTTCGTACGAGTCCGGAAAGCTTGGCTGCAGAATATCGTGGAACTTCTCACTTTCTGATCGTATAACCTTTTGCGTCGTGTTGTCTGTCCCAGCCACCATGAAAAGAATTATGTTTGAAACTGTTTGAAGTCTGTTCCCATTGGCCCACGTTTCCCTGATAGCTCTTCGTCTGTCGTCATTGCTTGCCGCGCCAACAATGATAATGACCAGTTCCGGTGAACTCTGGCATGCTTCCGGTTCGTTGATGAGAAAGCTGTAGTTAAAGTGATTGATTCTGCGAGCGCTGACAGCGAAAACAAATTTGTGACCTAGTTCTATTTCTGGGTAAGCTTGTCTTTGAGCGTCTTGTGGAGGTTCGTCTAGTGATTGTTTCTGTGCACTTTGTCCCATGTTGTCCTGAGATGAAAGATTAACATTGTCATATGTCTTTATGTCTTTGCCGAGATATCTGTCCAAGCCTACCAACAGAAGAACGGCAAAAGTAATCACCTTTCCGTAATACCAAACGGATCTTCTTGTTTTCAGGTAAACCCAGGTTCTGTAAAAACAAAATATAATAATAACAACGACAACAATAGCAATAATAACAACAATAACAACAATAATTAATGATGATGATGACAATTATAAAATAGTAGTAGTAGTAATTGTTGAAGTAATAGTAGCAGTAGTAGTAGTAGTAGTTGTAGTAGTAGTAATAGTAGTAGTAGTGGGAGTAATATACTAACACTAGCCTAGTAGTAGTGATAGTAGTAGTAGTGTTAATAGTAGTAGTAGTAGTGGGAGTAATATACTAATAGTAGTAGTGATAGTAGTAGTGGTGGTAATAGTAGCAGTAGTAGGAGTAATATACTAATAGTAGTAGTAGTAGTAGTAGTGGTAATAGTAGTAGCAGCAGTAGTAGTAGTGGTAATAGTAGTAGTAGTAGTAGTGATAGTAGTAGAATATTAGTAGTAGTGGGAATAATATACTAATAGTAGTAGTAGTGATAGTAGTAGTAGTGGTACTAGTAGCAGCAGTAGTAGCAGTAGTAGTAGTAGTCGTGGTGGTGGTGGTGGTTGATGGTTGTGGTTTTGGTGGTGGTAAATATAATCTTTACAAAAAATTTTTTTAAAAGGACCAGTGAAACAAATGTTGTCAAAGTGATTCGAATTATAAAATTAATAATCAGCACGTGCGTCCCGAGCACAACTTCTGACATCAGGCAGGGGTCAGTGACCAAAAAAATCAAATGTATATCCCTGTAATAATATAGAGTTTATATATGTTGTGGCATTACGGCATGTGACATATAGTTTATAAATTATGGCTATCTGTTTCGAAAAACGTTCTGCAGACCCATTACTCTTAAAATGCTGTGCTTCGTTCAACTGTTAGCCACATAAATCAAGTTAACGAGAACATATTTCTTACACACCTGCTGGAGAGAATGCATTATGATTGTGCATGGTCCTACGCTACCTTTATTTCCTGTCAGGCGAATATTCAGGAGGAAGAGTGCTGGTGGTGCACGCCCCCTCCTGATTTACGAAGTGCCCCATTAAAACTCCAATGTTTATCAGAGCGATGCAGTACATTTATATATGTATTGATATCGGTGGACATGTACTATTTTGGTCGGCTTGGTGTTTCAGGGCGAAGATTGTGCTACTGTAATGTACTTTTGAATGGCTAAGACCGGGTTTGATTGTCACACTCTTTTACGTAGGTCATGTGTTCTAATTTGTAAAATGTTTTTATTTCAAGGCACACAACTGCGTTAGTCGTGTACACTTACCTGTATATACAGAGTTATGACCCTTGTGACAGCCAACCAATGTAACAACCAAACACACATGCGTGCACGTACACACTCTCTCTCTCTCTCTCTCTCTCTCTCTCTCTCTCTCTCTCTCTCTCTCTCTCTCTCTCTCTCTCTCTCTGTCTGCGGTTGCTTGCAGAGGCGGATCTAGGGAGCCCATGCCCCCCTAATTTTTACAACAGTTATTATATATTCATTTTCATCCCCCTCCAGACCTCCCCCAAAGATCCCTTGGCATTCCGCCTCATATCATTCGGGCTTCCATAAATGGATGTTCTGGATCCGCCACTGGCTTGTACTATTCGTTGCATAATGTAGACACCGTTTCTGAAACAGTGCACCTCTCCATAGAAAAATCCTGCATCCGCCCCTGACATTTTATTTTGGTCCATCCCTATATAATATATATAATACATGTTGGTGTACTTTGAAATACTGTAGACCTGTGCCTTTGTTTCCTCCTCTCTTTTTTTTTCTGTGACGTTCGTGCGTATGATTTTGTAGCGAATCTTATACTTTTACTTCATTTTTGTTTGCCATAATCTTTGAGTTTAAAAAAATGCTAATTCCAGGCCCGTAGGACGTATTTTCAAAGTGGGGTGGCTCATTTTTATGGTTGTTCTATCGTCAGGTTTCCGTATTAGCATTATAAGACATTTTAAAGTCCCGAAATAAAAACTGGCAAAAAAAGTGGGAGGGATGACCCCCCCCCCCCCCCCCCCCCGGTTCCTACGGGCCTGTATTCATCTTTGCTTATTAGTCGTATTCCACGTATACTCGCCTCTGCCGCATCACCCACACACATTTCAATGGTTTTTCGACATTTTCCGTAAAGTTTACGAATATTGCCGAAAACGTTACCATAGCATATCTTTGACATGACGTCAACAATGCTTTGACGTGACGTCAACAATGCTTGGACCATTTAATATGTTTATTGATGTCAAGGCGATAGTACGTACATTATCCTAAATATAGTTTAACTTAAGAAATGTGCCAACAAAATCGCTGTTTGACATTTATAATCATATTTATTTTAAAGTTTATACCAAAAATGTGCATGGATTATTTAATACTACCTAATGGCGACTGCTAATAACTACTGTGCTGTTCTGTTGCAATGTTTCCAAACTGTTGCGTGGATAATAACAGAGGTAAGTCTTTGTTTTATTATTCTGTTCGTTTGTTTATCGAGGTGGGGTACATAGACATTGGCGGAGCCCGGATTTTTGTTTGGGGGAGAGGGGCATTGAGTCTTGGTATGGCCCTGGAGACAAAGGTGCCATGGTGAAAAAAGGCGTGATCGGGAGAGAGGGCGGGGGCATAGATTTTAGTTACAATGGCAAACATTAATGGCCTAGATGGGTATGGCCACCATGCCCCCCACCCCTTTTTTTTTCCACCGTACACTTCTGGGTGAGAGTTCATTCATTATGGTCCACTATAGTTCCTAATTGGTTCACATATTTACTTCTCTATTGGGGAGGAAATAATAATTGTTCAATGGAATGCCCATTTGGCTGGATTTTGCACACGTTAACAATTATTTTGTAATATTGTGCAGTAACGTTTTGGATCATAGTAGCCCGAGTAAATCCTGTTGGGAACTACTTGACTGGTTCCCATCGTGGCCATTTGGTTTACCATGAAGCGCATAAAACACTTTAACGGGCGTTTCTTTGCTCGGTCAGGCTGAACTCAGCGATGTGTTCTCTCTGCTCCATGTAAGGGGGGGGGGGGGGGGGGGGCTCGATATTGCGTTTTGCACCCACCCACCCACCCCTTAACGTTCTGCGCCCCTCTTTATTTTCCCGCATCCTACTATATTTTGCAGCATCCAGCTCCGCTATTTCAAAGTCACACTTTTTTTAAACACTGAAAAAAATCGATCTGTCTGTCAAAAGAAACAAGCCGCGGCGTGTACGGAAACGCAACTGACAAAAAAAACTTTAGCTTACGACAGCTAACGTTACCTAATTTAACAGTATTTTAACAGCCTCTATTGCGTCTCATTCCAGTATTGATTTGTTTGTTTGATACACACAATACAAATTATATTTTACTTGAGCAATAAAAACATTTTATTTTTATCGTTTCGGTAATCTCCGGCGGAAAAAAAAACAAAAAACCACTTATTTGGCGCCAGATTTGTCACATGATCAGAACGTTCATTTTGTCTTTTGTGTCCAATTAAATGACTCGTCTGATATTTTATCCTCAGTTGTAGATTTAATTGGTCATAACTGATGATTTTTATTTACTGTCATTTGTTTATTCAGTAATTCCTAATAAAATATTATAAACTTTTCATTTTGTTACGGATATATAATCATTGCTTATAAAAACAACCAGTCAACGCTGTAATTCACGATTTAGTGATTGAGATCTACGATTGACGGGTTTGAACTTTTCTAAATACGTTTTGGGTTAAAAAAAAATCCTCCAAAAGCGTAAGTGATCACTGTTTGAAAATGGGTAATTTTGCTATCAAGATGCCAAGGGGGAAAAAAGCACATTCTTGGGTTATAATACTAATGCAAAATAATGCTTAAAATAGTTTTTAAATTATTGTTTAAAAATGGCTAATTTTGCGATTCAGAATAGAAAAGGCGTTTGAAGACATCCAATTTTAAAATTTCCCCGGGGAAGCATATCCCCGGACCCCCTCCCCCCGCGCACACACACACACACACACACACACACACACACACATCTCGTGTCATGTTTAACAACGACCCTGATCATTAGCCCACCCACTTTCAAAAAATGCTCCGACGGGCCTCAAAGTCTATATAATAATCTTTATTAATGCAGAAAACCGGTGGTCATTTAGTGTACACTTCCGTTGGCACACTGTGATATATATATACAAACCCATTCATATTAACTGCAAATATTAATTTTTTTATTAAGATGCCCTTATAACGAGCCAATGTGCCCCTTTTTTCTTGACACACACACACACACACACACACACACACACACACTCACACGTAAAAATATGTCCTGGAGTCCGCTTGTGCATCGTACCAACATTTTTGCACCAGATACCGGGAGGTAAATAAGGGGTAGACCAACACAGAACGATATACTATAACCAAGCTATCCTTTTCTCTTCTTCTTTTTTTTTCTTTTTTGTTGTTTTTTTGTGTTTTTTTCTTGTTGTTTTTTGCTTTTCTATGTTTTGAATTTTTTGTTTGTCGTTGGTTTTGAAGGGTGGAGCCGCCCCACTTTAATTTGCACCCAGTGAGAACACTGAAAGACGCCATGACTCAGTTCATAACCATATCGGACATCTCATGTCAATATTATGTGGGTTGATAACTATGCCATCTAGATGTGGTTCTGCAAATCAATATTAGTTTATGGGAGCATATTTCATATGCTTACTAATGTAGTGGCTCAGATATGATTTTGTGGGCCACCATACGTTTCTGATGAGTTTCGAATCCTGCCACTAGAATATCGTAATACTACTGGTGTATCTTATCTTAAACTAAATTGTTGATGTACTTACCTTGTACTTACCTTACACCCAATAGCCTATCTCTATTTTTGTGCTGGGGTGTCGTTGAAATCCATTTTTCATTCATTAATATGAAATTATGTATCTTAATACTACAAGTGCATCTCAATATCGCATTTGTATTACGATACTACCAGTGCATCTCAATATACCAAGTGCATCCTCAAAACTACTTGTATATCTTAATACTACTAGTATACCTTAATACTACTGGTGTATCTCACATTTATTTTACAATACCACCAATGTATCTAAATAGCTAGTGAATACCAATACTACTTATATATCTTAATACTACTAGTATACCTTAGTAATGTTGGTGTATACTACTGGGGTATCCCAATACTATAGTGCATCTTAATACTACTTGGGTATCCCAATACTATAGTGCATCTTATTACTACTGGGGTATCCCAATACTATAGTGCATCTTAATACTACTGGGGTATCCCAATACTACAGTGCATCTTAATGCTACTTGGGTATCCCAATACTATAGTGCATCTTATTACTACTGGGGTATCCCAATACTATAGTGCATCTTAATACTACTGGGGTATCCCAATACTACAGTGCATCTTAATGCTACTTGGGTATCCCAATACTATAGTGCATCTTATTACTACTGGGGTATCCCAATACTATAGTGCATCTTATTACTACTGGGGTATCCCAATACTACAGTGCATCTTATTACTACTGGGGTATCCCAATACTACAGTGCATCTTAATGCTACTGGGGTATCCCAATACTATAGTGCATCTTAATGCTACTTGGGTATCCCAATACTATAGTGCATCTTATTACTACAGGGGTATCCCAATACTATAGTGCATCTTAATGCTACTTGGGTATCCCAATACTACAGTGCATCTTATTACTAATGGGGTATCCCAATACTACAGTGCATCTTAATGCTACTGGGGTATCCCAATACTACAGTGCATCTTATTACTACTGGGGTATCCCAATACTACAGTGCATCTTAATGCTACTTGGGTATCCCAATACTACAGTGCATCTTATTACTACTGGGGTATCCCAATACTATAGTGCATCTTAATGCTACTTGGGTATCCCAATACTATAGTGCATCTTATTACTACTGGGATATTCCAATACTACAGTGCATCTTATTACTACTGGGGTATCCCAATACTACAGTGCATCTTATTACTACTGGGGTATCCCAATACTACAGTGCATCTTATTACTACTGGGGTATCCCAATACTACAGTGCATCTTATTACTACTGGGGTATTCCAATACTACAGTGCATCTTATTACTACTGGGGTATCCCAATACTACAGTGCATCTTATTACTACTGGGGTATCCCAATACTACAGTGCATCTTATTACTACTGGGGTATCCCAATACTACAGTGCATCTTATTACTACTGGGGTATCCCAATACTACAGTGCATCTTATTACTACTGGGGTATCCCAATACTACAGTGCATCTTATTACTACTGGGATATCCCAATACTACAGTGCATCTTAATGCTACTTGGGTATCCCAATACTACAGTGCATCTTATTACTACTGGGGTATCCCAATACTACAGTGCATCTTAATGCTACTTGGGTATCCCAATATTACAGTGCATCTTAATGCTACTGGGCTATCCCAATACTACAGTGCATCTTATTACTACTGGGGTATCCCAATACTACAGTGCATCTTATTACTACTGGGGTATCCCAATACTACAGTGCATCTTATTACTACTGGGGTATCCCAATACTACAGTGCATCTTATTACTACTGGGATATCCCAATACTACAGTGCATCTTAATGCTACTTGGGTATCCCAATACTACAGTGCATCTTAATGCTACTGGGCTATCCCAATACTACAGTGCATCTTATTACTACTGGGGTATCCCAATACTACAGTGCATCTTATTACTACTGGGGTATCCCAATACTACAGTGCATCTTATTACTACTGGGGTATCCCAATATTACAGTGCATCTTAATGCTACTTGGGTATCCCAATACTACAGTGCATCTTAATGCTACTGGGCTATCCCAATACTACAGTGCATCTTATTACTACTGGGGTATCCCAATACTACAGTGCATCTTATTACTACTGGGGTATCCCAATACTACAGTGCATCTTAATGCTACTGGGCTATCCCAATACTACAGTGCATCTTATTACTACTGGGGTATCCCAATACTACAGTGCATCTTATTACTACTGGGGTATCCCTATACTACAGTGCATCTTAATGCTACTGGGCTATCCCAATACTACAGTGCATCTTAATGCTACTTGGGTATCCCAATATTACAGTGCATCTTAATGCTACTGGGCTATCCCAATACTACAGTGCATCTTATTACTACTGGGGTATCCCAATACTACAGTGCATCTTATTACTACTGGGGTATCCCAATACTACAGTGCATCTTATTACTACTGGGGTATCCCAATACTACAGTGCATCTTATTACTACTGGGATATCCCAATACTACAGTGCATCTTAATGCTACTTGGGTATCCCAATACTACAGTGCATCTTAATGCTACTGGGCTATCCCAATACTACAGTGCATCTTATTACTACTGGGGTATCCCAATACTACAGTGCATCTTATTACTACTGGGGTATCCCAATACTACAGTGCATCTTATTACTACTGGGGTATCCCAATATTACAGTGCATCTTAATGCTACTTGGGTATCCCAATACTACAGTGCATCTTAATGCTACTGGGCTATCCCAATACTACAGTGCATCTTATTACTACTGGGGTATCCCAATACTACAGTGCATCTTATTACTACTGGGGTATCCCAATACTACAGTGCATCTTAATGCTACTGGGCTATCCCAATACTACAGTGCATCTTATTACTACTGGGGTATCCCAATACTACAGTGCATCTTATTACTACTGGGGTATCCCTATACTACAGTGCATCTTAATGCTACTGGGCTATCCCAATACTACAGTGCATCTTAATGCTACTTGGGTATCCCAATACTACAGTGCATCTTATTGCTACTGGGGTATCCCAATACTACAGTGCATCTTAATGCTACTGGGCTATCCCAATACTACAGTGCATCTTAATGCTACTGGGCTATCCCAATACTATATTGCATCTTAATGCCACTGGGGTATCCCAATACTATATTGCATCTTAATGCCACTGGGCTATCCCAATACTACAGTGCATCTTAATCCTACTGGGGTATCCCAATACTACAGTGCATCTTAATCCTACTGGGGTATTCCAATACTACAGTGCATCTTAATCCTACTGGGGTATCCCAATACTATATTGCATCTTAATGCCACTGGGCTATCGCAATACTACAGTGCATCTTAATGCCACTGGGCTATCCCAATACTACAGTGCATCTTAATGCCACTGGGCTATCCCAATACTACAGTGCATCTTAATGCCACTGGGCTATCCCAATACTACAGTGCATCTTAATGCCACTGGGCTATCCCAATACTACAGTGCATCTTAATCCTACTGGGGTATCCCAATACTACAGTGCATCTTAATCCTACTGGGGTATCCCAATACTACAGTGCATCTTAATGCCACTGGGCTATCCCAGTACTGCTATCCCAATACTACAGTGCATCTCAATGCCACTGGGCTATCCCAATACTACAGTGCATCTTAATCCTACTGGGGTATCCCAATACTATATTGCATCTTAATGCCACTGGGCTATCCCAATACTACAGTGCATCTTAATCCTACTGGGGTATCCCAATACTACAGTGCATCTTAATGCCACTGGGCTATCCCAGTACTGCTATCCCAATACTACAGTGCATCTCAATGCCACTGGGCTATCCCAATACTACAGTGCATCTTAATCCTACTGGGGTATCCCAATACTATATTGCATCTTAATGCCACTGGGCTATCCCAATACTACAGTGCATCTTAATGCCACTGGGCTATCCCAGTACTGCTATCCCAATACTACAGTGCATCTCAATGCCACTGGGCTATCCCAATACTACAGTGCATCTTAATCCTACTGGGGTATCCCAATACTATATTGCATCTTAATGCCACTGGGCTATCGCAATACTACAGTGCATCTTAATGCCACTGGGCTATCCCAATACTACAGTACATCTTAATGTCACTGGGCTATCCCAATACTACAGTGCATCTTAATGCCACTGGGCTATCCCAATACTACAGTGCATCTTAATGCCACTGGGCTATCCCAATACTACAGTGCATCTTAATGCCACTGGGCTATCCCAATACTACAGTGCATCTTAATGCCACTGGGCTATCCCAATACTACAGTGCATCTTAATCCTACTGGGGTGTCCCAATACTACAGTGCATCTTAATCCTACTGGGGTGTCCCAATACTACAGTGCATCTTAATCCTACTGGGGTATCCCAATACTACAGTGCATCTTAATGCCACTGGGCTATCCCAGTACTGCTATCCCAATACTACAGTGCATCTCAATGCCACTGGGCTATCCCAATACTACAGTGCATCTTAATGCCACTGGGGTATCCCAATACTGTAGTGCATCTTAATGCCACTGGGCTATCCCAATACTACAGTGCATCTCAATGCCACTGGGCTATCCCAATACTACAGTGCATCTTAATGCCACTGGGTATCCTAATACTATAGTGCATCTTAATACTACTGGTGTATACTTCTAGTGTATCGCAAATATTACTAATGTATCGCAATACTACTAGTATATTTCAATATTACTAGTATATCTCAATTTTACTAGATTAGCTGAATAGTACTAGTATATCTTAATGCTACTAATGTTTCTGAATCGACCTGGGGAGGCAGGGGTGACGACCACCGCCCCAATATTTGGAACAAAACAAAAAATTATATAATTTGTTTGGTGTTTTGCTACAAACATGTGTATGAGATACCTACCAAAGTTGTCTCTTAAATGCAGCAGAAGGCAGGAAATAGCATCCAGGACCACCACCACCACCACCCAGCACTCTCTCGCTTCGCTCGGATCGACATTCGCCTCCCCAATATTAATTTGCTTCCGACGTCTCTGCTTGTATATTTCAACACTACTACTGAATAGCAATAATACTAGTAAATCTCAATACTGTTAAGATATGCCAAAATATGTATCGCAAGATTACGACTGCATCTCAAAAATAAATATGTATAAATAATATTTTCATGTACTTACCATTTGTGACACCCAATAGCCGATGTGTATTGTTGTGCTGAGGTGTCGTTAAACATTCATTCATTCATTCATTCATTCATGCATCTCAAAACTACTAGTTAGTGTGAATACTACTAGTGTGTTTTAATACTATTAGTGGATTTCTTTACTACTAGTGAATATCAATAATACCAGTTAATATGCCTACCTCGAGTCAATGAGTACTAATGACTACTAGTGTATATAAAATAATACTAACCCATCTGAATACACTAAGGTTATGTGAATACTAACTGCCCGTATAGATGCATCGAGTGTATTTGAATATCACAACTTTTTCTCTTTTTTTGTTAGTTTTTGTATCATTAATCACTACACTTTTTTCCTTATTTCCACTCAGAAATGTATCTACTACTACTACTCGTATATCAATATTACTAAATGCGCACTGTGAAAAGTAATCGGTTGTTAAAAGTATGTATATTTGTTTGTTCCACCATATTGGATTTACATTATCGAATGTTCATTAATATAAATAATCATGTTTATGATACTAATGTGTTTTTAATTGTTAATCTTACCTATGAAACGAGCTGGGCGACATTTTGTAGGCATTTCCAATTGCGTCAAGCATGTAATGACAAAATGACCACAATGCCATGCCATTCGATTATAAACAGCCATTGGATTAAATTAACACAAGCCAAGGTTTGAAGGTAAGGACAAATCTATATTTTGGACGATTGATTTATAATGTTAGTCCCCACATGTTGCACGGGTTCAGTATATTTAATGGAGTTTTGCACCACAGATGTATTTCTGTCCCGTGACATTCAATATATTTATGTAGATTAATTCAAATTAACACTAGACCTATTACTCATTCCAGTTGCGCATGCGCGAATTTCGTAGAAACTTGCAGACGCCGACTGCGAACTTATGTAAGATTGCAGAACTCGTTGAGGGGCACATGCAGAGTTTATTCTGTTGCGCTGATGGGGAGGAGTATACAATCATTGTCCAAGTATTAAGCTATTGGGTAAAATGTGTCACTTGTGGTACTTTTTAAAAATAAATTAACGGTACACCGTATCGGGTCTTAGAAAATTCTTTCATGCTATAAAATGAAATCTACAGACGTCTAATGAAACAAAATGAACTAAATACTCTGTGATGCACTGTCCGTTACAACGGTGTGATACATTTGTGTAGCATCAAAAGATTGCTTCGACCACCCATCTTCAGTCATTTATACAAAGGTCGAAGAAAAAAAATGTATCATTTTCAGTGCCAGAGCATTTTTGATGGGCCCACTGTTTATATGCCATACACTGGATCCATTTCTCACTCCACCTAGATTTGGAAAACATCTCTCCTAAAAATAAGCAAGGTGTGTTGGTTTGAGACATCTCCGGGTCGCCTTAGAATGTTTGTTCACTCCTTTTTTCCATTTGACGTAGTTCGTTTTCTGATAGGGACAACAGTACATACATACATACATACATACATACATACACACAGATATATATATATATATATATATATATATGTTATTCTTTTGAATAGCAGAAGTTACAGTGCAATTAAGTATTTTTGTTATGAAAGCTCTGTGAAGTATTATTACTTTTGGGGTTTAAAATGGACATGTTTTAACCGAATGCATGTTTTCACAGTTGCCATATTTAGAACACAATAAGTAGTATGATGTTGATCAATGGCATATCTACATTAAAGACACAGGTTCAGTGTTTGAAAATAAATGTGTAATAAATAGATGGATGACTCGTCACGAGTAATTTTTAATATGTAAAATATCAACCGAGTCGGTTAATCGGTATTTGTCGAGGCTCGGCCGAGCCAAATGCCTATTAACTAGACGAGGTTGATATTTTACATATTAAAAAACACAAGTAGCGAATTCTATTTCTATAGCACTTCTAAAATAACATTTTAATTCGATATTTAGTAGTTCTGAAGTCGCCTCACCGGTTAGCACAGATGTATTTTGACGTCACGCACTTAAACTAAATCTCATCAAAACGTTACACTAAATTATACAAGTCTTATCGGCTGTAAACAAATGACCCATTGACAGCAAAATATTATTAACTGAGTTGATAGTGGTAAATATCAAATGGGTCTATGACATGGATATTATGGGTAAGTTATAGGATAAACGTTCGTACATACTTTCAGTTCGAGATCAACATTTGCGGAAGTTTCTTTAGCGGGAACCGTCAAAATGTTTGTTGTCAATATGTTGTTAGAGCTAAAACACCACACACGTCATCAAAACGTCATCCTCCGGAAGTAGGGTTTTTGTGTACAGTATATTTTTGGACTACACGAAAGAGAGAGCCCATTTTGACCTGAGGGCCTGTTTTAGTACCCAGCTAGTATTTATATACTGGACATGTTGATCTAAGCTTGGCCTATATGTGTTATTGTCATCTGGTGGATAACTTTTATAGATAATATAACATTTATATGAAATGTTGTTTTATATTAATATTTTCAATTGAAATTTAAGGAACTTATGTATTTGTGAGTGATGTATTTACTTTTTGCAGTTTAAAGGCAAGAACTTACTTTAACGAAAACAACTGCTTTTGTACACAACGAAGTAGACATTTTGGATATATAATTGTAACCTCAAGCTGCTCTATTGCATCTGCGTGGCCAAATATCATATACAGTGCATCAAATGATATTACTTTTCATGTGCATCCCTGTTTATTTAACCGGCCTCGGTGGAGTCGTGGTTAGGCCATCGGTCTACAGGCTGGTAGGTACTGGGTTCGGATCCGAGTCGAGGCATGGGATTTTTAATCCGGATACCGACTCCAAACCCTGAGTGAGTGCTCCACAAGGCTCAATGGGTAGGTGTAAACCACTTGCACCGACCCAATGATCCATAACTGGTTCAACAAAGGCCATGGTTTGTGCTATCCTGCCTGTGGGAAGCGCAAATAAAAGATCCCTTGCTGCTAATCGGAAGAGTAGCCCATGTAGTGGCGACAGCGGGTTCCCTCTCAAAATCTGTGTGGTCCTTAACCATATGTCAGACGCCATATAACCGTAAATAAAATGTGTTGAGTGCGTCGTTAAATAAAACATTTCTTTCTTTCTTTCCCTGTTTATTTACACTATATGCTGTTTTGTGGGAAATATTACAGCTGCAATGATTTACCGTTATTTGCCCCTTTTTGTGAAAATATGCCATCTACCTCGTATCAGCAAACATGTTTTGGTGTGTTGTTGTTGTCCCACAGATATCCCACTAGTAGAGCCAGATAAAACAAAACATTAGTCAAATATAGAGTTTAGGATTATAAACTAATCAAGAAAATATACTTTGAAAGTCCGCGAGGAACGCATTCTTCGCTATGGGTGAGTTTGGAATGGAATAGAAAGCATTTAACGTGCACGTTCAGAACAAGCTGTTGTAGCGCACGCCTGTCTTGGGCACAGGTTCTGACATGGGCTAGTTCTTTCGCTATTGCTTTTTTTCTTCTTCTTTTTTTTTTGGGGGGGGGTGTTTTTTGTTTGTTTGGATTTTGTTTGTTGTTGGGTTGTTGTTGGGGGGGGGGGGGTAGGTGGGGGTAGTGGGAGATATTACATTTTCCACGAAAGTTGTTTTGTAAGCTATTTCTGAAATCGTGTCTAATTCGGTCGTTATTCCAGTGCCAGTCGTTCACCTTTTGTTTCTTTTATACAGTTGTACTGTAAAGAAACAGGAAATCAATGTAGACCCGTTTTATTCTTCCGATAATGACAATACCAGTGGCGAGGTGAAACTGTGTATCAACGTGAAAACGTGTTACTAATCCGTTTGGCTTAACATTGTTTCTTCAGTGAGGGTCTGGTCTATAAAACTCCTTCTAGCATTGTCGAGACGCGTAAAAAGGATAGTTCAGAGTCATGGGGAAGGTCGACTTCGTTAGCAGCAGAAGCGAGGATGTCAGGTGTGTACGAGGAGAAGTACACCGAGACGTTACAGGCATGACGTAAGTTTAAACAGTTATTGCGATATCTGGGTGGTTATGTAAACGTTAATCAACACTCCCTTGTTCACAAGCTGCAATGAACTTCGCCCTTCTACTGTATGGAAGCGATGATGCTTGGTGGTTGGACTATACCAATTAAAATCCCATAGGCGACCACTTGCACCGACCCAATGATCCATAACTGGTTCAACAAAGGCCATGGTTTGTGCTATCCTGCCTGTGGGAAGCGCAAATAAAAGATCCCTTGCTGCTAATCGGAAGAGTAGCCCATGTAGTGGCGACAGCGGGTTCCCTCTCAAAATCTGTGTGGTCCTTAACCATATGTCAGACGCCATATAACCGTAAATAAAATGTGTTGAGTGCGTCGTTAAATAAAACATTTCTGTCTTGCTTTCCCTGTTTATTTACACTATATGCTGTTTTGTGGAAAATATTACAGCTGCAATGATTTACCGTTATTTGCCCCTTTTTGTGAAAATATGCCATCTACCTCGTATCAGCAAACATGTTTTGTTGTGTTGTTGTTGTCCCACAGATATCCCTTTTATGGCTCATTTTCGGTATAACCAGATGTTTTTACAACACCCCTAGTTTCGCACAAAATTTTAATACTCTTTTTACAGGTACCCCATACATGTTCCAAGCACAAGGCTACTTGACACAGTGGTACTAGATGAAATAAAATTGCATACATTTTTAGGCCAGATGAAACTCTGTTTTTTTTACAACCAGCACACTCACATTTACAACCAATCACAGAACTTGTGGTGTTAACTTCTCTATCAAAGATTGGGTGCACCTCGAACTTTGACCCAGCCAGAAATTATTTGATTTAGTGCTACCTGGTGATGGTCACCTGACCTAGACCTGGCAACCGGAAACGTGGGCGTGGGCACGTCAACGAGTCCCCCAGTCCCTGCCATGTTAACTTTACTTGTTAACCTGTTTCTGTAGCCACGTGTGTCTGTTGTCTGTACTGAGAAAATGTATTCATTTCATTTCAATGTATTTTCGTGCTTATATCCAATTAAGGTTCAAGCACGCTGTCCTGGGCACACACCTCAGCTATCTGGGCTGTCTGTCCAGGACAGTGGGTTAGTTGTTAATGGGTTAGTGGTTAGTGAGAGAAAAAGAGGGTGTAGTGGTCTTGCACCTACCCATTGAGTTGCTAAAACTCGTTCTGGGTGGGAGCCGGTACCTGGCTGCGAACCTAGTACCTAGCAGCCTTATGTCCGATGGCTTAGCCACGACACCACGAAACTAAATTGAACATTTATTTGTGAACCGGTTCTTTGTGGTCGTCCTTTATTCTTCTTTTTGTAGATGTTATAGTTATGTAATGGTGTGGGGCTGGGGTGGGGTGGGTGTTGTTGGGTTTTTTTTGGGGGGAGCGTTCGTTGCTTTTGGTTGGGTTTTTTGGAATCCACAGAAAAACCCAAACAAACTCAATTCTAGTATCAACTCTGGGAATTATATCATGTATGACGAATAACGAATATTCTGTATGTGAAAACGGTGTACGACAAGGCGAAAACTTTTTTGGGTTATATATCTAAACGATTTAGAAGATGCATTAACAGAAAAACAATGTAATGGGGTTGAATTCGAGTATGAAAACGAAACATCAATCAATAATATTTAAAGTGTAATTACTCAATGGTGATTTTATTTTGGTAAGATCTCCGAAAGACTAACACAAATTATTAAATTTAGATATGAGTTTAAAAGGAAGCCTGTAGACTGGCTCTAGTGTAAAATTTAACAAATATGGAGCCTTAAAAAAATTAAGCATGATGCAATAAAATGTTTAATATGTGCACGGGTTTAGGATTAATTGACAATATTAACACGGATTCTTTCCCACGCGCATGAATAAAATAACTACGCGAAAAAACCGCGTGCATTGGCTGTGACGTAGCACGTGAACAGCCAGCCAGTAAACAGTAAACCATGTGCTTTTTGATAGATTTGTTTATATTAGTGCTTTAATCAATGGCTTACTAACCGTTTATGTTTGAGCCTGAACGTTCAGGACATAATAGTGGAACGGACTTTGACACTGGGTTATATTCAGGCGATGAACTGGAAGAAAATGTTGAAGATATTGCGCTATTGGGAAACCGAGATTGGTGTTCGTGTGCAACTGCAGACCATGGGCATGGTAAAACTTACTAAAAGCAAGTATCTGCTGTTTGGAAATCGACTAAATCGGCGACAAAATGCAAAGTAACAACTTACAGTGCATTGTTGAACATTATGATCTCCCGATTCTGTTTGTATTCAGAAGTCGCCAGGACAGCACTTCTAGCCAGAGCAGACAAACGACGCGATAATTACCGCTACCAAATAGGTATGTAGCTTGTACACCTACGTTCGGTCATTGATAACAATTTTATTGTAATTTGTATAATTCGATTATGCGAGTACTGCTTTTGATATTAAAACGTAATGTAAATGTAGTTTTAAATACAAGAAATTTTATTTTCATAAATATTAGCAATTATTTGTTTTAAATTCAGGGCTGACACATGACATCATGATGATTGACATGAACGAATTTTGGTTTAGCATTTCCTTGAAAATTATTAAAACGTGGCTAATTGAAGGAATATTTTATTATTGTTGTCACTTTATATAAGTAATAGAAATAGGCTAATTTGGCAAAGGAAGGGGCGAGTCCTGTACATTTAGTATGATTTACACAACATACTACAGTAACATATTAGAATAGGAATACTGCCCCCATATGTAATGTATGCAATGGTGGAATATTTAAAATTCCACCTAGAATTACATTTTTTGTTAAAAGTAATAAAAGAATCCAGTTGTTATATTTACAGGGGTTTTTAAATACTTACCTATATCATTTATATTTTCAAAGATATTGATCCACTGTTTTACGTTATTTAAAAAAAATATAATTATTACTTTGTTGTGAAACATCTGCACTCACCTTCTTGTAAGTTTGTAGGGTAGGGTATTACTAGTGTTAGAAATCAGTTGTGATTTCATCAGGTATTGTTGGTTAAAGGTTTGCACCAACCTATACACTTTTGATGGTACAGTCGGTTAAAATTATATGAAGTTAAGAAAGATTTGAATTATTAGGACAACCCAATTACATGTTCATGTGCTGTTTTCACTGGGAAGGATCCCACAAATTGCTAATTTTACATTTAGTATCTATTTTAACACATACACATGAAAAGAAATCCCAACACCCAGCATATTCACATCAAATCATTCAAACTATAGACACAATTCTGCAGTACTTAACGTACATAGCCCCCATCCAAAATTGAAAAAGTAAGTGTACTTAACATTTCTAATTTGATGATTAACATGTCTGTTTGGATCAAATTAATGTAATAATAGTACATTGCCATCATTTAATGGCCTAATTTTTTTTATCCCAATTATGATTAAATAATATTTTTCCAAACCCATCAGATTGGGGGGGGGGGGGGGGGGGTGCTGTCAAAAAATCTTGAATAAATCCCAAGTTAACATTTCCCACAACAAAGCCAGGTAGATTAATTATTTTATTATTAATTTTTATTATAATTAATCACTGGAACAGTCACCGAGATAAGCACCACAGGTCAGCTAATGTTCGTACAAATTCATGGCTGCTGATTAGATAAATACACGGAATAAACTATAAATATCAAATCAGAACAGGTACGGTCATCAACACTTGGCACCACAGATCAGCTCATGTTCACACAAATTCATTCCTCAGTGCCGATCACAGATATATACAACAGAAATAAAATAAACAGCACATCAGTTCAGCTAATATGCACACAGGCACCTCTCGTTCACATAAATTTATGGTAGCCGATTTTATGTTATGTTCCATAATTGTAACAGGGATCTGATTTTTCAGCTCTCTTTTTTTGCATAAAATAATTTTCACAAAATATACTGGATTTGATCGGAAATGCTAAAAGAATTACCTTTATTTATTGTGTGTGTGTGTGTGTGTGTATATATCAGCTTTTAAAACATATTTTCAGCTTTTATTTTAAAATAGGTATCACATCACTGTTGTAATGTTAACAACTTTTGACACTAACAAAACTCCTATTTCTTTTCAGGACTTTCAGGCATCAAGCCTATCAACAGTTTACCTACTGGATTCAAAACAGACTTGGGCGATATGTATAGCGAGTTATTCCTGCTCATGTGAAGTATATGTTGGGTTTACCGAAGCAGATGTTTGATCCAAATGGATAGCTGGGTGTAGTATTGACACTAAATACAATTATAGCACAACCTTCCTTGGTCAAAACTTGTATAAGTCGGGGAAAAAATAAAGCAGTTTAATTTAATTAGTTGTGTTTAGGTTCTTTGTTCTGTTACTGTGTTACACTGTTTATCTTACAGGTAACAAAACTCCACAAATTTAAATGTATATATAGAATATGATTTCCAAGTGTTTAATGGTGACATTCTTTCAGATTAACAGCAGTTCGCACATTCTGGAATTGTACTTTGTCAATTGTTCGTTTTTGTCTGGTTATCTTTGGTAGCAATGTTGTTGGGTAAAGCTGGTACTGCAATTGAAGGTAATGTCACATTGTTCCCTCTTGTCAGTTATGTCAGTATCCAGCATGATGTCACAGTAACCATAATCTTTCTTTTCCTTCACTGGTTTTGCAACCCACTGCTTGGTCATTTTTGTGAATACCAGATTGTATCTGTTCTCTCCATTTACTTCTGCCTGTTGTCTGCCTGTGTTTCTGGATTTCCTGCAAATCAAATACTGCTATATTAAAATTTAAATATTTGATTGTACAATAATATAAACGTAAGTAATAAGTATACACATACACCGAGATTATGGTGGTTTATCGTGATGTCGCCTCATTGGTTAGTCATCTCGGCCCAAGCGCAAAACTGCCCTCAGGTTACTGTTCAGTAAAGAATGCCTCCTAACATCCCAAAGCTTATGCATTTGGGTAAATACAAAAATATACATGAAATGATCAAATATATAATATGGTCAGGGGCGTAGCGTCATTTGGACCTGCGGGGGGGGGGGGGGGGGGGGGGGGAGAGAGTCGAATATGAACCAAGTGGACTTTTTTCTATTTTGTTTTTGCACCACCAGAAACTCCATATGTATAAACTTGTATGTTTTAGTTCTGAAAGCGGACCATTTGTTTCAGCGGGGGGGGGGGGGGGGGGGGGGGGGGCGGGCGTCCGAACACACACACACACACACACACACACACCCCGAACACCCCTAGCCTACGCCCCTGATGGTATAAATAAAAATGGTAAACAACTGACACAAAATCACAGAGCTTACAAAATGGTATAAACTTGGTACTAATTAAGTAGGATATAAAATTACCTGTAGGTCACAGGCTTTACTGCCAATACTGTTTTGCTACCAGGGATCGAAATTATTTGAAATTCATTCATCCAGTCCAGCAAGTCTGCCAGCTCGATATGTTTGACACCAATGTTTTGTTAGAAACAAAAAAACAGATAATTCTAATAAATGTTATGCTTCATTATTATAATCATTTTCATCTGTGGTGGAATCAATTTTACAAGTATTTCGATGTAGGTATGTGTTTGACTCGAACAAATGTGAGAGCAAAAATTTAAAATAATTGACGATCTGAGATAATGAATCAGACATTTGGTACCATGGTCATTTCACACTAAATCTGAGAAGTCATTTTATACCACAGGCAGGGTGTATGAAAACAGCATAGGACAAGTTAAAACGTTATCTTGAGTCGCCCACCTTGCGCATTCGTTACAGCATATTATTTTGGTATATCCAAAATGTAAGGTTTCGTATCCTAGTCATTACGTACCCTATTCCTTTCGTACCAGTATCAGTTCGAATATGAACCAAGTGGACCTTTTTCTATTTTGTTTTTGCACCACCAGAAACTCCATATGTATAAACCTGTATGTTTTAGTTCTGAAAGCGGACTATTTGCTTCGCGGTGGGGGGGGGGGGGGGGGGGGGGTTCGTCCGAACCTCCCTAGCCTACGCCCCTGTAGATCATGTACCAACATCCTGGTAATTATTATAACTGTTGACTTGTTTATTTTTTGTTAATGGTTACAAATTTGCAAGTAGTCCCACACAAAAAAAAACAAGGACCAAAACAGTTGGTACGAAATAACTTTTAGTTATGGTACAAAATGACTTTTTGCAATGGTACGAAACAACCTAATTAGGTAAAAACAACTAAATTAGGTACGAAACAACCAATTAATTTGATTAGGTACGAACTGACTATGACTTCCATTGGTCGATAACATCTGTTCACATTTCGTCAATACCACATTCATTGTTTGTGTGTTCATATACAAATCTTCTGCCGATTAAACGGTTTTCTCAACGGTTAAATGAACGAAAATGCTCGGTTTTATTTCTAACGTCATTCACCGAACGTCAGGGAATAAACTTGTGGCAAAAGTGACTCCTCTGGGGCGTAAACATGAAGTGGAGAATAAGGTATTTTTAAACCTTTTTTTGTACTTTTTCTTGTATGCACGCAACATTCAGGGGCGGGAAGTAGCCCAATGGTAAATCGTTCGACTGATGCGTGGTTCATTTAGGATCGATCCCGGAAGGTGGGTCTATTTGGACTATTTCTCTAGTGCTCCACAGCTGGTGTAACAAAAGCCGTTGTATGTACTACCCGTCCTGTGGGATTCTACATATAAACGATCCTTTGCTTCTGATCGGAAAGAGTAAAACAGTGCGTGGCGGCAGCTGATTTCCTCCCTCATTACCGGTTCTTAATCATATTTCCTTTCATTTCAACTTATTTTTGTGCTTATATCCAATTTAGGTTCAAGCACGCTGTCCTGGATACGCAACTCAGCTATCTGGGCTGTCTGTCCAGGACAGTGGGTTAGCTGTTGGTGGTTAGTGAGAGAGAAGAGTGTGTAGAGGTCCTACACCTACACACTGAGTTGTTGAAACTCGCTCTGGGTGGGGATGAACCCTGTACCTACCAGCCTATAGTCCAATGGCTTAATCACGACATCACCGAAGCCGGTTCTTAATCATAATTATGCACGACGCCATATAACCGTGTGTGTGGGAGCAGTTATTCCAAATGGAAACATGTAAGACTGAAGTTAAAATACACGGCGATTATGTGTCACCGGCCTCGGTGGTGTCGTGGTTAAGCCATCGGACATAAGGCTGGTAGGTACTGGGTTCGCAGCCCGGTACCGGCTCGCACCAAGAGCGAATTTTAACGACTGGGTATGCGTAAGACCACTACACCATCTTCTTTTTCACTACCCACCAACAACCAGGACAGCGTGCTTGAACCTAAATTAAATATAAGCACGAAAATTAGTTTAAACGAATGAATTAACACGGCGATTGTGTTATATTTTAGACTAATCAACTATATTCCTAGGTTATAGCTTCGTAAGATAAAAGATTAAAAGGTTTAATATGGACACATTATTTACAAATACTATTCTCAAATAAAACATAATAAGCTGTAGATTTATATATAATATTTATTTACAATCCATTCAGTCAAATCTGTCACGAAATAGTTGTAAATGGTCACAAAAACTTATATTATTACTTCTGAAATTAAAGAGAACTTTTATCAAAATATTTTGAACTAATCTTAAAAATAACAATTGATACAATAACAAGACATTTTCAATTTAAGCTTATGCAATGAATTTTAACAACTAATATGTATTTGCAAATATGTGGAAGGAAGGAAATGTTTTATTTAACAACACACTCAACACATTTTATTAACGGTTATATGGCGTCGAACATATGGTTAAGGACAACACATATATTGAGGGAGGAAACCCGTTGTCGCCACTGCATGGGCTACTGTAACTCTTTTCGATTAGCAGCAAGGGATCTTTTATATGCACCATCCCATACAGGATAGCACGTGCCATGGTCTTTGATGTACTAGTCATGGTGCACTGGCTGGAAAATAAGTGGAATACAAACTGACAATATGTGTACCTTCTGTTCGGACGATGCTGAATCATTAGAACATTAAATTTTCGAAGCCGCTATACTACTGTACTGCGGCGAACCTTTTACACAATGGTTTGAAACGAAAATTAGCAAACCAATTAATATAAACATCTGTATTGTTTTACTTGGTAATCTAAATGAAAGTGGCCAACTGGATCACTTGTAATAATTAAACAACATATATATCACTGCAAATTTGATAAAATGATGCTTAATTTTGATGAAGTAATTAATAGAATAAAACTGTTCAGAAATATCGACAAATGTATTTCTTCAGAAAATGAAGACTGCATCACAGATATATGGGGAATTTTACAATTATAATAACGATTATTATATTAAATTAACTTTATAAGTGTGGGTTGTTTGTTTTGTTTTTTGTTTGTTTTTGTGGTGTTTTTTTGTTGTTGTTTGTTTTTGTTTTTGTGGTGTGGTGTTTTTTGGTTATTAATTAGAAAACAAATATAGACCCTAGAAACCTTTCATGTTTTGTTATAGTTGACTATTTACTTCTTACTAAAGAGTGTATCCTTCATGAAATTTTAGTTGCTACATTGTGATTGCATAAAGATTTCTAAAAAAAACAATCTGTATTAACAATGTTCCCAATTATACTCATCCCACGTGAGTATAAAGCAAATGTAAATGTGGCATTTATGTTTTATGGAATAAACTCTTTAAAAATAACAAAACAAAACAACAGTTAATAATTATCCCTGGCAACATCTTTTGCTATACTTTTAACAGACAATTTCAAACAGTGTCCAACGAAACTTAAGTCGTGGCAAAAATCATATAATGTACACTTCACATGACAAAGGCTAAGATGTGTACATATGCAATATACAGGCGAACCTGTTTATAGCAACCACCGTTGTTAAGGGGCTACATTTGTATTCTCCCAAATCATCTGATATAGTATAAACTGACCTATATTAAGCAGCCAACTCTTGTAAAAGACCACTTTTTTTATATCCCCGTTGGTGGCTTCTTAACCAGCAAAAACAGCCACTTTATGACAACATGTCCTGTTGTATTGGCAGTATTCAAAGTTGTATTTAAAGTTGATGATACGTATAATGGATAATATAATCGGAAGACTGCCTTTCTCGTAGTTATATTTGACTTACGGTGGAGCAGGATATGCTCACCTCTCGTGAACACCTGATATCATGACAGTGATTCATATGTGCATATCATCACAACTGTGCTTATTCCAATGAGCTCTGTGTGTTGCTAGTTTTCATTTTATAAACTAGTTTGGGAATGGCAGTCTTCTTTTTGTGGCAGTGCAAGAGGGATGACATTTCCAGAAAACGATCTCCTCGGTGGTAGCTGTCCTCCTATAGACGAGTCACCAGATAGAGATTCGTGGAATGACCACTATTTTGCCAAATACCCATTCAACTTTGTATTGTGCAGAGATACGGCCTTAATCACGTACTAAGGTTTTGTCTTTCAGTTAAAGTTTGTTTTGATTAACGACACCACTAGAGCACATTGATTTATTAATCATCGGCTATTGGATGTCAAACGTGGTAATTCAGACATATTTTCATGAGAGGAAACCCGTTACATGTTTCCATTAGCAGCAAGAGACTTTTTATATGCATTTTCCAACAAACAGGAAAGCACATACCACGGCCTTTGACCAGTTGTGGTGCACAGGTTGGAACGATAAAAAATATATTAGTTGAATGGATCCACTAGCAAAATATATGTTAGTCTAGTGTTATGTCCTGAAAGTCTGTTTATGGAAACGACCTTTCATATACTTTTCATAAGTCTAGGGGCGAGGTTCAACTCTAGTGTACGGTGCTTGAGTCATAAGATCGAACTTTCTCAGTGGACCTATTTGTGATTTGGTTTTTCCTGTTTATCAAAAGCTCAAGAACTGTAAATAGCCGATGCTTAATAAATCGATGATCTCTAGTGGTGTCGTTAAACAAAACAAAGTTTAACTCTGTGTATGTCTGCATCAATATCATGTACATAGAACTGCTTTCGACTTTCTCCGTTCCGTTCCAAAGGAGAACGTGTTGCTATAATCATTAACCTCAACAGTCTACACATCTGCTTTTTCAACATACAGCATATGTGGCAAGTCAGCAAGAACAAGATCTATACATCTATTGTGTACCTAAAACGTGAGTGTTCTGTAGTAGACTTAGACTGTATGTACGTACCCAGGGGCGTAGCGTGATCTGGACCTGGGGGGGGGGGGTCGAATATGAACCAAGTGGACCTTTTTCTATTTTGTTTTTGCACCACCAGAAACTCCATATGTATAAACCTGTATGTTTTAGTTCTGAAAGCGGACCATTTGCTCCAGCGGGGGGGGGGGGGGGGGGGTCGTCCAAACCCCCCTAGCCTACGCCCCTGCCGGTGCCTATATCTTTTCAAAGTTCAGGCTGTAATATCATTTCATGCACGTCATGTTTGTGAGTCGTACTAATTGTAATTAAAACAGGTTGTTACATGTTGCTACTCCTGTTTTCACATCATCATTACTAGTAAGAATTGTGATATATTTATACACATTGTTTGTTTTTTAATGACTCCCTTATATTAATTTTACTTTTTATTTTTATTATTCTTTTGTGGTGTTGTTTTTGCTTGCTGCTGCCGCTGTTGCATTTTTTGCAATCTGATTAAAATTAGCTCTCGGGCGAGACTATTTATGCAATAGGTGAACTTGTTGTTCTATTTCAACATTAAAAAACAGGGGGAAAAGTGCAGTAATAAACTCTGGATTGTATACTAGTATAAACAGATTTTATGGCTATACCATCACAGTTGGGGGGGTTTCGTCTTGAAACGAATTCTGTATAAAATTTTATATTCAAATTAGTTTCCGGCATACTTCGTAATTCACAGGAATCATTTCGTATACCCTCGGCATAATCCCGAATTTTTTCAAATTCTTTTCAAATCACTGGCATGATTTTGCAAGTAAGGTTTTTATTGGTCGAATGAAAGGTCAACTGGACATGAGTTCCAACTGGGTGCCGTTAGATCCACAGGTAATAGTAATTAACCAGTGGAACTAATTTTTTTTGTTGCATAGATTCCATTGTGTTGAAAAGTGTTTTCAAATGCATAAACGTCCACTTCTGGTATTTATGAATTCCAAAACCCCATTCAGCGCTTGTCATGATGAAAGTTTCTTGTAGAATGCAGAAAACAGCATTTTAGGAAATCAGGTTTTCAAAACTTTCCAGTTACGTATGCCGCCCCTCCTCCTCAATTTCTCTAGAATTAACGTGCATGCTAGCAAGAGAGTTGAACTAGTCCAGTTAACTTTTAAAATACAGTATCCTCTATGGAAACTTAAAAATAATACACTGCAAAATTAATTAATTTTTGCTATTAATGTTTATGATATTTGCGATTGTAATTTCAAGGAATTATTAAGTGACTAGCGTTCATATTTTCAGATTATACCCAAGTTAAGTATACAAAATGAATCGTGAAACGTGTTGCCTTTACCAACATTTGACATGATGAATTTTATTTTTAGAAATAGGAAATGTTTTATTTAACGACGCACTCAACACATTTTATTTACGATTATATGGCGTCGGATATATGGTTAAGGACCACACAGATACTGAGGGAGGAAACCCACTGTCGCCACTCCATGGGCTATTATTTTCGATTAACAGCAAGGGATCTTTTATATGCACCATCCCATAGACAGGATAGCACATACCACGGCCTTTGATATACCAGTCGTGGTGCACTGGCTGGAGCGAGAAATAGCCCAATGGGCCCACTGACGGGGATTGATCCCAGACCGACCGCGCATCGAGCGAGCGCTGTACCACTGGGCTACGTCCCGCCCTTTATTTTTAGAATGCAGAGAATGTGTTTCAGAACATCTAGTTTTCAACATATTCCTAGCGATACTACTGTAATTACTGCTACTGCTACTACTACTACTACTACTACTAATAATAATAATAATAATAATAATACTAATACTAATACTAATACTAATACTACTAATAATACTACTAATAATACTAATAATACTAATACTAATAATACTAATAATACTAATACTAATACTAATAATATTACTAATACTACTAATACTAATACTAATACTAAGGCCGATTTTTTTTTTTACTTGTTTTATATTACTAGGAAAAACATTTTATTTTAGAAAATAATTTTATTTATGGATATTAAATAAGGGTGTTGACTACCGGTATCCAAAATAACCTCTGCATGTATAGAAATGCATTATGCAAACCAACAATACCATTCATCACAGTGTTTTCCCTAGAAATGAAGTAAGGCATGGTAAAGTGACGTTTTGGGGGCATATTTTATGTGCAGTTTTAAATATAAGGTTTTTTTTTTCCATTATACAATTTTCAAAAGGACAAAAACCGTATGGCCATTTTATTTTCTATATCTATTTCATAACTTAATTAAAAAAAGGAAATATGTAGTACTATCCACATAGGTGCGTTTAAAGGCTTCTTTTTACATGGGCTACTTATAAATTTATAAAAGGCAAGGCATTTTGATTTTGAGGGCAACATGGTGCTAACCTATCTGTGGGAGAGTACATACAAAAGACCCCTTGCTGTTTAATAATAGGCAGAAGGTTTACTCTCATACTAACACGTAACTTCTGTACTGGTCCAGGACAGACTTGGTTGAACCTTAATTGGATAGAAACCAGTAAATAAGTTATAACAATTTCTTTTAATGAAAACTGAAAAGAAGGGTTCTATATTTATCTGTCCAACAATAACATTTAAAAATTGTTTATGAATATTATCTTTCCTAGTGTATCTAAGAAATGGTAGACTTATCAATTGTATAATTTGCAATGTTAGTTTTATTCTGTATGCATCCAGTATTAAAGTACACACTTGGTTTGAAGTAATCAATTGGTCCAATGAATAGAAATGCAGTACAAATGCTCAGGATGCTCAAACGAATGTTGAAAAGTAAAGTTTGTTTTAATTAACGACGCCACTAGAGCACATTGATTTTTATCTTTAATATCATCGGCTATTGGACGTCAAACACATGGTCATTCTGACACTGCTTTTAGCGGAAACCCGCGAAGTTCCCAGTGACCACTTACAAAAAATAACGAAACGCATCGAGATTTTACTGACATATTTAATCATTTGATTTGGCAGTAAACTCCATCAGTATCGGTAAATATTCTCTCCCCTAGTTTATCAGAAGGTCACTAAATTTCTACAAGGCCAGTTTGTCGCTGGAGTAAATCATTAAATATAGTTATTATTATTATTATTATTATTAATCGGAACACCTCGCTACGCTAGATGTAGAGTAAATCGGAAAACACAGTAGGGTTATCCCCTAAATGACACAAAATTAGTGCTTGTGATAGTTTTGGAATGTTTTCGTGGAAATCGTTGTTATATTTAAAAAAAAACATTTTTGGATATACAAAAAATGTTTTAGGGTCGGCAGGTTCAAATTAGGGTCGGTCGGGTAACCGGAAACAAACAATATTTTATGATACGCCTAATATTACTACTACTAATACTATTACTAATACTAATACTAATACTACTAATACTAATACTAATACTAATACTAATACTAATAATACTAATACTACTACTAATACTAATAATAATAATAATAATAATACAACTACTACTACTAGTACTGCTACTAGTTGTGGTTGAAGTAGAAGAAATAGGTTCATGTCTTTGAATAACCCCCTACCTTTTCACACAATAGGCACTTACTCATAACTAAGCCACTCGTCCTCCGAATGAACCGTATCTGGAGGGGGGCACAGTCTCCAGTGTGTGGGTGTAAGTGTGTGTGTGTGTGTGTGTGTGTGTGTGTGCGTGTGTGTGTGCGTGCGTGCGTGCGTGTGTGTGTGTTTGCACATGTAGATCTTCATCGGGTCACACATAAACTTGCGTTTATTTTAACGGAAAAAGGTACAAAAAGTGTAATGTTGTGATACAACAGACTTTGAAATCTAATAAAAGTATTTTATTTAAAATTTGGAAAAACATAACCTTTTGGCTGGTTATACCATTCCCAAGATGTTTTCGGGCACCTGCTAATATCCGACTTCCGGTAGAAGTTTCTACACGATAATACCAATAGTTTCTATACCGCTTTTGACTGAGACATATTATAAAAATATAACTTAAAAGGGGTTGCATGATAAAAAAAATATATATATATTTTACTGCTTTTTGATATCGTAGTTATTTGGCTCGTTGTTACACCGTTATCTAAACCTCGCCAATTAACCATGATATCAAAACGTAGTAACCTGATATTCTATATTTATTATTTCTTTTTATCAAAACTTACTCTTAAAGCCGCACACCCTAGTTCCATCCAGCGAAAATAAATTATAATTTGGTTAATCTACAAACCTGTAACACACTTAGATCACGTTTTTATCAAATGGAGTGAAAAAGCAGGTTTTATATCGATAAATACCATGGGAATCCCCATGTGCCAATTGCTTGAAATAATTTTGAAAGTTAGTATTCTGATGTCACCGGTAGATGTCGCTCGAAGCACAACAATGCCTACGTCACGACAAATTTCACAGACTTGGGGTGCGTTTCTTTAATCTTCTGGACATGTTCCAACTGTTCTGTCCTGGTTGTATCCCCTCTCCAGATATCGTAAGACTTAGCAAAATTATTGGTTTTAAGGGTTTGTAACGTTTTGTATTGAGACACTTACTTGTCTGAACTTTATTGTTACTGAATATTTTCACGAACTGTGAAGAAAAATCTCACAAATGAACAACAACAAATCGGATGTTGATTGCGCGAACCGTGCACGAGAAAACAAACCGAACCAAAATGATAACGGCCACGTGATATACCAACGTCTGTGACATTGAAATGGAAATATCCCCTCTAAAAATAGATTAGACCTTGTCTGCTCAATGGTTTTTTCTCAGACGTGCGTGCGATTTTATGAAATACGAAAAATGCATTTTGTGGTATTACAAAAACCTGGATTACCAAAAAACACTTCAGGTGAATGGAAATGTATATTCTAAATAATAAACGGTAAGTAAAGTGCAATTTTATTTGTGAAAAAAAAATGGGTTTAATAGCGAAAAACAACGCCGTAATGGTTAACAACTAGCCGTAACTAGGATGTGTCCCTTTAACTTACTCCTATGTTTTAACTGTGGGAGTCACATTCACTCAAATATATACTAGTAGCAATCTACTAGTACTTCTACTACTACTACTATTTCTACTACTGCTGCTGCTGCTACTACTACCAGCAGTAGTAGTAGGAGAAGTGGTAGTAGTAGTGTAGTAGAAGTGGTAGTAGTAGTGTAGTAGAAGTAGTGGTAGTAATAATTGTAGTAGTAGTTATATTACTGCTGTTACTTTTGACAAGCTGGGGAGGGGTAGTAGTAGCAGCAGTAGCAACATCAGTCTTAGTAGTAGTAGTCGTTGTTGCAGTAGTAGTAGTAGTAGTAGTCGTCGTCGTAGTAGAAGTAGTAATAGTAGTGTAAGTAGAAGTAGTGATAGTAATAATTGTACTAGTAGTAGTAGTAATAGCAGTGTTAGTAGAAGTAGTGATAGTAATAGTAGCAGTAGTAGTTGTTGTTGTAGTAGTGATAGTAGTAGTAGTAGTAGCAGCAGTACTGCTGCTTTTGACAAGCTGGGGAGGGAATGGTTTACATCTTTGTGGACTTTATAATATATTTCAGATTTATTTTATTTTAATTTTGTTTGTCTTTTCAGTTTGCGAGTTTGTTTCGGGAGAAAATTATCCTACCGGATTCATAAGCTCATCTTGGTGTCCGTGGCCATTGTATTGTTGTGTGTAATTATATTTAGAAAGAACAATGTGAACCCGATAAGTCCTTTACTGCAGTCCAAAAATGAGATGCACGGTCCTTCTTTGATGAATACAACGTTTACAATTACACACGGCAGTATTACGAAAGGACTACCCAAAGCGACCTTCCAACTCCACAAGGGACACAGGTTTAACTTCACAATCAACAATAGCTGCAAATGGACGATCAATCTACTCGTTGTCGTGTGTAGCAGCTTTGCGAACATTCTAGAAAGACATGCCATTAGAGCTTCGTGGGGGTCTCAAGACACACTTGATTCTGACTCGGTCTTGATAATGTTTTTAATTGGCCAACAGGAGAAACGCCGCCCATTCATGCAGTCGTTAATAAACAAGGAAAACGAAATATACCAGGATATTATTCAGGCGAATTTTGTAGACACGTACTATAATCTGACAATGAAGTCCATATCTTTGCTTCAGTGGGCCAGCATGTACTGCAAATCTGCAAAATACGTTCTCAAGGTTGACGACGATGTGTATACCAATATTAAAATACTTCTGTCTCTTGTCGCCACACACAATTCAACTGAGAAATTTATGATGGGTTTATTAAGAAAGAACGTTGATGTTCTAAGGAACCAGACGAGAGGAACGGCCCAGAAGTGGGTTCTGTCTTATGAAGAATATCCTAATAAAACGTTTCCATTGTACTTGTTAGGTGCGGCATACCTCATTTCCGGACCTGCGGTAGCGGGACTCTATAACGCCACATTCAAGGTGCCGCTATTGAAGCTAGAGGATGTGTATATAACGGGACTATGTGCACAAGCTGCTGGGGTGTCTCGTATAAACAGCAGTAAACTGCTTTTCGTCACGAGACGCGCGCGTAAGCTCGCACATCATGCGGTGAACGCGTTCGATCTCAGACCAGCTACAATTCTTCGTGTGCATAGACTTTTACGCCGCATCACAAAGTGATGTTATTGACACACACACACACACACACGCGCGCGCGCGCGCGCGCGCGTAACAGACTTGTTTCGGTTGTACAATTTAAACTCCCCCACCCCGACTCTGAAGATTACGCAACCCACCCCCCACCTCAACTCATTTCCCAGTTGCTGACATTTTTTGAACCTCCTGGTATACATACACTGTAAATATATCAATATTAGTAGGCTGTTTTCTTCTGTGAAAGTGGAGCGGGACGTAGCCCAGTAGTAAAGCGCACACTCGATGCGCGGTCGGTCTGGGATCGATCCCCGTCGGTGGGCCCATTGGGCTGTTTCTCGTTCCAGCCAGTGCACCACGACTGGTATATCAAAGGCCGTGATATGTACTACCCTGTCTGTGGGATGGTGCATATAAAAGATCCCTTGCTGCTAATCGGAAAGATTAGCCCATAAAGTGGCGACAGCGGGTTTCCTCTTTTAATATCTGTGTGGTCCTTAACCATATGTCTGACGCCATATAACCGTAAATAAAATGTGTTGAGTGCGTCGTTAAATAAAACATTTCCTGCCTTCCTTCCTTCTTCTGTGAATAGATCCAGATCTACATACCATTTAGCGATATGTACTTAATGTATTTCGGTGATTTCATTAATTTCACTTAATCGCCAGACCTTCCAGCCGCTTCACAAAATAACTAATCGTCTGAAACATTTCGCGAATTGACTGGTTTCAATTCAAAAGGACGGCATTCAAATATTACTTGGAACGTTTGTACCAAACTTTACGGGTGTGACTTTACAAATCTTTTTTATGAACAATGATAGTTGAAAGCATGCAGTTTGGTTGTTCAAAGATTTTATGGAATACTATTTTGAAAATATTGACATAATTTTAGCAGGAGATTCCAATACTCGTGTTGGTTTGAAGTTACAGTGTCTGGTTACCATTTAATAATATCGTGCACAAATATGAAATACAACTTCAATTGCACTTTTAAAAAATTCGTGTGTGTTCGCTATGAATGGAGAACGTCAAAAGTATACGCTCGATTCGTGGCCTGTGCCACCATTACTCGGCAAAGCACAAACGACAGACTGTTGTCAGTTTCAGTTAACACGTGCGTTTGCGGAATTGAAATTGTAGGGTTCGTCTCAAAAAATGAAATGAGAAATCTTGCGCTGTACAAAGAACGTTCGGTTGAGGATACGTACTATTCTTTCGTTAAAACCGGTTTTGATCTTGACAACGTATTATCGACAATCGTACCTTCCTATTTAAGAATTAATATTTTATAAAGTGTTAGTAGAACTTTCAAAGTTTAGTTTGTATAACACATTGATCATGTAGGCTATATATTTTTAATAAAATATACTAAAGTAGAAAATGACCGTTTTCACTTTTTAATTTTACGTGTGTTGAAATCGACAAATTCAAATAAATATTATTTCGTTTGGAAAGGGTAAAGTTAGTTTGTTTTGTTTAACGACATCAGTGTTAGAGCATATTATTGATTTAATAATCATCTGCTTTTGGATGTCAAATGTTTGGTAATTTTGACATATAATCTAAGAGAGGAAACGGGCGCATGTGCAGGGGGGAGGGTATTGGGGGTCGATACCCTTACCTGCCCAAGATAAAAAAAATTGAAATATATTTTCTGGGGGAGTATGGCCCCATATAAACTTCGCTCAACGCAGTCTATAACCCCCAACCCCGCTGAAATCCCTGCACTCGCTATATTAAAAAAAAAATCTTTCTTTTTTTTTCTTTTTCTTTTTTTAGCAAGGGATCATTTATATGTACCATCCTACAGACAGGATATCACATACCATGGCCTTTTATATACCAGTCATGGCGCACTGGCTGGAACAATCCCGCCGATGGGGATCGATCCTAGACCGACCGCGCATTTAAAAAAACACACCACTTTTTTAGGTCTAAGTAATGAATAGAAATAACATAGTCTTCATAAATGTTACGTATATCGAACATACCGCCCTCTTCCTCTACCCCTAGAGCGTTACGTAATTATTAACACCCCCTTACATGTAACGCGTATGCCAACCACTGGTCACTCTCAAAATTTCAAGGCAAATTCCCACTGACCCCTGGAAAGGTATTGTACCATACCTCTATGGATATAAATATATTTTGGAGGTATGAGACGACCCCTCAATCAAGACAGTTAAAGTTGTTCAAAATCGCGTGAGCAGCTCAGCGCCTGCGCAAATCACGTAAATTCCCAGTTCTACTGGCGTCCAGCTAATTGAAGAAAAACAAGCTGGCCATTGCGTTTGCAGTTGATCTAGATAATGTAGATAAGCGAGCATTGCGAAACTATAGCGATGTGGTGGGCCTTTTATGTACCAAACAGAACTGGATCATCTATTCTAAATGATTAAATAATAAAAATATTCCAGACGCTGCAACTTTAAAAGAAGATGGACTATAGGTTTTATCTCAGACCTTCTGTCTGTTTGTCCATCTGTCCGTCCGTCCGTCCGTCTGTCCCACATATAGTTTTCCTGATGGGTTTTTTCACAATCCCTTGAAATATTGAGCTGAAATTCTGCTTATCGCTTTATTATGTACTGTTACAGATCAGTTTTGACTTACAGAGTTATGGCTCTTAAATTTAGGAGATACGAAAATGTGTTGGGCCCGGTAGGGGACAGGTACTGCTTTAGCAGTACTCTCAGAATGCTTGTTGAGAATGAAAATAAAATAGACTTACTAATATTAGGAGAAAATGTTGTTTCCTGTAAATATATTTTGTGAACACAGATCCTAACTTTGTTTTCAATACGAATGTTTACAAAGTATCTAGGAATACATCCAGTGATGTATACAAATTAAAAATTAAAAATAAATATGTACTTAGTATATGTATTTTCAAAACCCTTGTCATTTTTTAAAACTGAATAGCGGGAAACAACTGCAACAGAAGACTTAGAAAAGGTAAAACACAAACGGGTTATGTTCTATTTTGATGGGCTATGTCCGGTACAGCGATCTCGAATCTGACACAATAATGAGTTGGAAAGTTTTGAGGCTGTATTTCTTGGTTTTAACACTAGAAAGAAGTCACCAAAGAGAGAGTTTTGAATTGGAGATAAGATACATTTTAAAAGTTTTGTTTCTCTTTTTCCGGTGATAATCAAGAAATGAGTTCCGTGTCCTAAAAGAAACACACGAAACAATACTAAATCAATATTTTGGACGAATACGGTATTTATTTTTAAGATGGTTGTATTAACTAAACATCTTTTAATTTCGTTTGAAACTTAGGCCACATGGACAGTTAAAATGTACATTTTCTACTCGGTGTTGATTATTGCGCCACCAAGTGTGAACTTTTACGAGAACAAATGACTCTTGTCTACAACTGATATACAGATGATTACATTATCTGTTTAGATACGTCTGTGCGCACTTGTATGTCACATACTAAATTGATCCAAATGTGTTTAATAAAATGGGAATTTGTTTACTATAAATGTGAACAAAATCTGTGAAAATAGACAGAAGAGAATAATGGAACACTTGATATTGTAGACTAAATGTCGGTCATTGTTAGATTAGCAGAGTCTGCATTCAACACAAATATGCAATGTGGATTGGAATGTTAGTAATGTGAGACTAGATGTTAGTATTATGAGACTGAATGTTAGTAAAGTGAGATTAAATGATAGTGATGTGAAACTGAATGTTAGTAATGTGAGATTGGATGTTAGTATTGTGAGATTGAATATTAGTAATGTGAGATTGGATGTTAGTAATGCGAGATTGAATGTTTGTAATGTGAGATTAAATGTTCGAAATGTGAGATTGGATGTTAGTAATGTATGTTCATAATGTGAGATTGAATATCAGTAGTGTGATATTGAATGTTAGTAGTGTGAGATGGAATGTCAGTAGTGTGAGATTGGATGTCAGTAGTGTGAGATTGAATGTCAGTAGTGAGAGAATGGATGTTAGTAGTGTGAGATGGAATGTCAGTAGTGTGAGATTGAATGTCAGTAGTGTGAGATTGAATGTTAGTAATGCATGTTCATAATGTGAGATTGAATATCAGAAATATGAGATTGGATGTCAGTAGTGTGAGATTGAATGTCAGTAGTGTGAGATTCAATGTCAGTAGTGTGAGATTGAATATCAGTAAAATGAGATTGGATGTCAGTAATACGCTTAACATCTTGATGCTATGGATGAGTATTTTGACTACAGTCAGTTGTTTCTGTTGGTTGGTGTAATCACTTACTTTTATAATTAGTATAGGTATGCCTTACACATTGTCCTTAACCTAGTTACGATAGAATTTTTAAAATGTCGTATTTTATACCATATGTCTGTTAATAAAGTGCATATTTAAAACAAAATGTTCAATATGGAGTCTAATGAATACCACTAATTGTATAGTAATCCTTTAATGCATCAAATATAATAAACGCACATTAGCTGTGTTTTAAAACACCATCTCGTTACCTTATATATGAGAAATAAAATATACTAAGAGAAAAAAAAGGTTTAGCAATTTGGTACTGCTACATTGTACTTGAACCCCAAGCTACATTCATTGACGTTAGAGTTACGCATTTCATTGTGTACTGAAAATCTCCTGTTACTTATACTTTCAAATGATGCATCGACTAAAACCAGTGTTTGATTTCTGTTTGAAATGCACGAGTTTTCTCCCTTTTTTTAAGGATATTTACCAAATTTCTTAACTTGTTTGTTTTAGTATAAATTGAACTATTTTTTACAGGTCAGATGAACGACAAACATTCAGACGACGTTTTAGAATGTTGTGGGGGTTAATTGTCGTCATTACATGCTGTAATTTCGCCATAATGAATTACTTCATTTATGACTTTCGCCACAAGCAGACGAACACCGTGTCTTCACCGGAGAAATTGAGGGCGCTTCTTAATTCTGACGTCACTGTTCATCACGGACCGATTCCCTATCATTTCCGGTACGATATTAATCAGATTCCAACATGTAACAATTCCATCGAACTTCTAATTTTTGTATTTAGCTCCCCTTACAATGAACGGTTTAGAAATGCTATAAGGACAAGTTGGGCATCAAAGTCTTACTCTGTCGAATTCAATGCCAAAGTTTTGTTTTTGTTTGGGATGGACCCACACGAAGGAAACAACAGTGTGGTGGAGTCTGAAAACGAGCGACATCACGATGTGGTTCGAGCAAACTTCGTGGACAGTTACGAAAACCTGACGCTGAAGAGTTTAGCCATGTTGAACTGGGTGTTGACGTACTGTCCCAGCACCAAGTATCTGTTAAAGTCTGACGATGATGTGTATGTTAACATCCCTGTTCTTCTTACCAAGCTTGGGAAATTCGAATCTTCAGAACAAAAGTTCCTGATAGGACGAATACAGCCGGTGATACCGGTACCTCGAGAAGACGACATTCCAAAGCCAAAAGCAAAATGGATTATGTCGAGAAAGGAATATAGTGAAGATCTATATCCCGCGTATCTGATTGGTAGCGCATATGCAATGACTCGCGCATCAGTACCAGACTTGTATGCGGCCAGCATGGAAGTACACTATATCAAAATGGAAGATGTTTTTCTCACTGGTCTGTGTGCTAACAAGGCGGGTATTCGACGTATACACATGGACTGTTTGGAAACAATAAGGTCATGTAAACTAAGATCCCAAGCTTTCAGCAAAGACAGCCTGTCACCTCGGTTAATTAAAATATTGCATTTCCGTATCCAGTACGTTCCGGACCACTGCAAAAAGGCTTAATACTAGTAGTCAGAATATGAATTCGTGCCTGCCGTCGTATCAGTTACCTCCCCTGGTGAAAAACACGTCTGGTGCAATCGTGCAAGCCATTTGTGTATTGTGTATTGGTTTCTTTAGCGAATGTTTGACACTGCGTCCACAAACAAAAAATCAGTTTCGTCTCCATGATAATCTGTCCTACGAATGTACTCTTATTTTTAAAAACAAAAATGTATGTATTAAGAGTAAAATTGCAGGAACAGTTGACGTTTGATAATTGCTTGTACGTGTATGCATTATATTACATTCAAATTCTGTATCTGTTCAGTCTGGATAATCTGTTAATCATCTACTGACAATTATTCATAAGAAAAGAATTAAAACTCGGGGGGGGGGGGGGGGGGACCCGAAAAGATTGCTAGACATCAGAATTGTTATGTTCGTTTTCCTAAAATGTCTGTTTATATTGGTTCTCGAGAATTTCATTTTGTAATTTGTCTTAAAATATTTAAAATATTTTTACAAATTATTTATAAGTACATGTTTTGTTGAACAACATACATATTTTGATAAAACACCACTTTTGATTGCATTTTAAAATGTTTTTATTTATTTTTCTTCGTTTTCTTTTCTTTCTTCTTTTCTGTTTTAATAGGGGGGGGGGTTTAAGTGTTTAAAGGTATGATCCTGTTACAACTTTCTGTTAAAAAATTCTAAAACTTCGTTTCTTCCATGAAATAGTAAAAACAGATTATATTTGATCAGTGAAATTAACATATTTCTGAGCATATAATCGCCAACAAACTCGTTAGATACGCTATAACTCAAAATGTTCTACTTTCAACTGGAGACAACAAACGTTTACGTTCATAATCTTTTGAACGGTTTTGAATTGTCACACAACTTTGATGATTCAATAGTGTGTGTTTCTGAAACATATTTTGAAAAGAGCAGTATCATTAAAATTGTGGTGCACGGCAAACGGTTATGTCAAGACACTGCCATGGATGTTTGTTTTTGTTTGTTTGTTTTTGTTGTTGTTTTGGTTTTGTTATTATTGTTGTTGTTTTGTTGTTGTTGTTGTTGGTGGTGGTGGTAGTGTTGTTTTGTTGTTGGTGGTGTTGTTGTGTTGTTGTTTTGTTATTGTTGTTGTTATTTTGTTGTTGTTTTGTTGTTGTTGTTGTTTACATAATGACAACCAAGATCATTATGATCTTGGTTGTCATGATGTTAAAACAACAACAACAAAAATGCCTCGGAGAATGAAAAACTCCGCGGCAATTTTCACGGCATTGCTGACTGTCGCGGGCAATTGCAGGAGTTGTCATACCAAATGTATAGAAACAAATATTCTGGGCAATACACTTGAAGTTTCGACACAAAGTAACATGCAGTATTTTAGGGCCATCATTATTTGAAGGTTTGTTGCCAGGACATAATTGGAAACAAACGACACCACTAGAGCACGTTGATTTATAAAATCACTGGCTAATAGAAGTCGAACGTTTGGTAATTATAACATAACAATTTTAGGGGAAACTCGCTACATTTTTTCTTTAGAAGCAAGGGATTTTTGATATGCACGTTTTTCTAACAGACCACATACCACGGCTTTTAAAGGTACCAATTGTGGGGCACTGGTTGGAACGGGAAAAAACAAATCTACACACCTCGATCCCGCAAAACAAAAGGACACGCCCCAGCTGTGTATATATTTAGTTTGGTCTACGTTTTATAGATAGATTTGCATTCAAGTCGAACAAAAAGTTAGTTTTATTTAACGACACCACTAGAGCACATTGTTTTATTTATCATCGGCTATGGATGTCAAACATTTTATAATTTTAGAAAAAGGCTTAGAGAGGAAACTCGTTACATTTTTCCATTAGTAGCAAGGGATCTTATATTACCCATCCCACAGACAGAATAGCACATACCACGGCCTTTGATATACCAATCATAGAGTCAAGTTGAACAAATACAATTATTTTTAAAAATTAATTTTCATGACATTTCAAACCAGTCCAATGTTGTGATTACATATCTGCGACGAAATAGCCAGTGGATTTCTGCTACATTTGTTTTGTGTCTTTTTCATCAGTTAATCCCTTGCTGCTAATTATTCAAAAAGAGTAGCCCATGAAGTGGTGACAGTGGGTTTCTTTTTTAATCATCTCTATGGTCCTTAGCCTTATGTCCGTAGTTAAAAAAATTTAAGTACGTCGTTAAATAAAACCTTTCTCTCTTCTTCCTTTCATCAGTTGCTACGGAAAGAAAGAAAGAAAGAAATGTTTTATTTAACGACGCACCCAACACATTTTATTTACGGTTATATGGCGTCAGACATATGGTTAAGGACCACACAGATTTTGAGAGGAAACCCGCTGTCGCCACTACATGGGCTACTCTTTCCGATTAGCAGCAAGGGATCTTTTAGTTGCGCTTCCCACAGGCAGGATAGCACAAACCATGGCCTTTGTTGAACCAGTTATGGATCATTGGTCGGTGCAAGTGGTTTACACCTACCCATTGAGCCTTGCGGAGCACTCACTCAGGGTTTGGAGTCGGTATCTGGATTAAAAATCCCATGCCTCGAATGGGATCCGAACCCAGTATCTACCAGCCTCAAGACCGATGGCCTAACCATGACGTCACCGAGGCCGGTCAGTTGCTACGGATTTTGTATTTTATTGAGAGTCCACCCATGTTCGAAAAAGCAATCTTTACTGCCAAATTTACTTTGAATTTTCCTTATACCATAGTGGGTATCCCTTACAGTGATTTTCAACATCACATTAGCAAATAAATACCGGCCTCGGTTGCGTCGTAGTTAAGCTATCGGACATAAGGCTGGTAGGTACAGGGTTCGCAACTCGATACCGGCTCCCACCCAGAGCGAGTTTTAACTATGGGTAGGTGTAAGGCCCCTACACACTCTTCTCTCTCGCTAACCACTAACAATTAACATCTAAGCCACTGTCCTGGACAGACAGCCCAGATAGCTGAGGTGTGTGCCCAGGACAGCGCCCTTGAACCTTAATTGGATATAAGCACGAAAATAAATTGAAATGAAATGAATGGCAAATAAATCTTCTTCTTCTTTTTTTGACTTGTCAAGATGATTGAAGGAAACACATCACCAGTTCCGTGGTATGTGCTATCCTGTCTGTGGGATAGCCAGTGCACCACGACTGGTATATCAAAGGCCGTGGTATGTACTACCCTGTCTGTGGGATGGTGCATATAAAAGATCCCTTACTGCTAATCGAAAAGAGTAGCCCTTGAAGTGGCGACAGTGGGTTTCCTCCCTCAGTATCTGTGAGGTCCTTAACCATATGTCCGACGCCATATAATCGTAAATAAAATGTGCTGAGTGCGTCGTTAAATAAAACATTTGGGCAATTTGGGCCTGTCTGTGGGATGGTGCATATCCCTTGCTGCTAATCGAAAAGAGTAGCCCATGAAGTGGCGACAGCGGGTTTCCTCTATCAATATCCTTGACCATATGTCCGACGTCATATAATCGTAAATAAAACATGTGTTGAGTGCGTCGTTAAGTAAATAATTTCCTCCATTGCCTTGCTATTCTGAGGGTAAATGAGAATCACTTCCGTTTTCGGACGTTTCGAAGTAAAAATCGGTAATACTTGAAACAATAGGTGGCGAACCTGGTAATATTGTTTGTAGCATGACCTCATAGGAAATTAGGGGCGGAACATAGCCCAGTGGTAAAGCGGTCGCTCGGTCTAGGATCGATCCCCGTCAGTGGGCCATTGGGCTACCTCGTTCCAGCCAAATTAGGGTATCAAAGGCCTTGGTATGTGCTATTCCGCCTGTGCGATGGTGCATATAAAAGATCCTTTGCTACTAATAGAAAAAATGTTTGACATCCAATAGCCGATGATAAATAAACAGATGTGCTCTAGTGGTGTTGTTATACAAAACATAATTAGGTACACAATTAATGGTGGGGGGGGGGGGGGGGTCTGGATAATTGCTTCACAGGCTAATGTTTTTATGTTCGGCTGTAAAACTAATAAAAAGGTGTGGCCACGAACCACCTATTCATTCAATACTGAAAAGGTAGTAGTCCTATAGACAATGCAGAAATGCCGAAGCTGTCGTCTATCACGTACGTATCGATCATACATATTTGACACATATTTTATTTTCCACATCTCAGTGTCAGCAATATCAGAGTTTGCCAATGTGGTATATCTTGGTGTCGTGAAGTAGTAGTATTTGAAACAGACGAAAAAAGTTAAAAGTTTGTTTAAAACTTCGTTTTGTTTAACGTTAACGACACCACTAGAGCACATTGATTTATTAATCATCGGCGATTGGGTGTCAAACATATGGCCATTTTGACACAGTGATAGAGAGGAAACCCGCTACATTTGTCCATTAGTAGCAAGGGATCTTTTATATGCACCATTTCACAGACAGGATAGCACATACCACGGCCTTTGATATGCCAGTTGTGGTGCACTGGCTTGAACGAAAAATAGCTCAATGGGCCCACCGACGGGAACCGATCCTAGGCCGACCGCGCATCAGGCGTGCGCTTTACCACTGGGCTACGTCCCGCCCCCTGACGAGAACAGATGCATTTGGTGACTGACGTAGTGGAGGATGAGTCATTGGGGCCATGCTCATTCCAAATACATCTTTTCTCCAAAGGTTTTCTCATATATAGTGGTGCGGTTGCCAATAACTAGCCCGAGTCACCTCCAGCCCTCCCTTTATTGATATTAACATATCGATATCAATAAGGGGAGGACTGGAGGTGACTCGAGCTACCCATAACCAACCCAGTGTGAGTCCGCACACCCCAATTAAAAAACAATCGCGTCTACGTCAGTGTATAGTTGGGCATCATTTCAATTCAATCCAGAATTGATTTTACATAAACTGGTTTCTATGAGAAATGTTAATACACGCTTTAATAATTAATGGGTATGCAATGCATCAATTAATTTATCTTTGGTTGACCCCCATTAGTTTATATATATTTCATGATATGGTTTTGTTGAACATTCATTGATTCATTTTTCATTCGTTCCGACCAGTACATCACGACTGATATATCAAAGGCCTTGGTATGTGCTATCATGTCTATGGGATGGTGCATATAAAATATATATTGCTACTAATAGGAAAATGTAGCGGGTTTCCTATCTAAGACTATATTATGTCAAAATTACCAAATGTTTGACATCCAATTAGCCGATGATTAATAAATCAGTGTGCTCTAGTGGTGTTGTTAATCAAAAACAAACCTTTTTCATTTTTCATTTGAACACCTACCAGGACAGCACGCTTCTGACTCACCTCACATGCTCAGCGTGTAGCCTTCTATTTCCAATACTAACTATTATACAGTTATACCTCTACCACCACTCATATTACAAAATCGATTTCAATGGGCCTAACAGTTGGTTAAAGGTAGGGTCAACTCAAACAAGAGCCTTATGTGTTGGAAAGATGCATACCCGGACCACCAACACACACTGACACTTTAGCAAATGAAAAACGCGTAATTTTAGAGTTAATAAAAAACCATGATTATTCCTGCTAACTGAGGGCAGCCATTTTGTTTCGTTTTTGTGACGTCCGGTGGGATAGCTTGGGGCGAAGTGACGTCAGCTCCTGACCATCTCATGTATGTACAGTGTAAACAAAAGCAGTAATTTTCGACAAGGCGCTTCTCTTTGATCAACCTGACTTGTAAAACAGCATAAATGACGCAATAATATAATAAACTATTTAACTAAATATATTTCAAGTTGCATTAACGGAACAAAATGGGGTTATAGTATTTTTCTCTGTTTAATAATCCAAAGGAAAAATGTACACTATTACACCTATTGATATGCTACGTTGGAGCAAAAACGACAACCCACGATACCCAAGTAATAATTTTCTCTTCTTTGGGACTACGTCATGGGCGGATCCAAGGGGGGGGGGGGGGGGGGGGGGGGGACCAGGGGGACGCGTCCCCCCCAAAAAAATTGTTCAAGTGCCCTCAAAATGTCCAAGTGCCCTTTTTGTTTGTAGAATTTTTTTTTTTTTTAAGTAAACAATAATTATATTGTAGATAAATGAAATCAAGATTTTCGTGTACATGCGCAAGCTTGCAGATATGTGTCGGTGTTATTGAGTCTCAATGGGGCCCCATTGAGGTTCTAACGCGAGTGACGCCAATTTACTTCATTATTGCTAGTATATTATGACGTAGAACTGTAGGAATTCATATTAATTGTAAATATCAAAACTTGTAGTAAGGTGCCCTTTTGACGAGTCAATGTGCCCTTCATTTTTGGTCCCCCCCTAAAAATATTTCCTGGATCCGCCCATGCTACGTAATTGGTCAGTTCTGTGGTTTTAGATGGAAAAGTCTACTTAATCAATGGTTTTACAGAACTATTTACAGTAATAAACCATGTCCATTACAATTTTAGGGGCGACAGGTAATATTCCACAATACCAGTATGTATTTGTGTCTAGACAGCGTCAATTAGGCGTAAAAAAAAAAAATTGTGTGTTTCCGGTTTCCCGACCGACCCTAATTTTACGCTGCGACCCTAAAAAAATTTGACTACCAAAAAAAAAACCCCAAAAACCCCCAACATCTACCGCGATTTTTGCAGTCCGCAAAATAGGTTCGTAACACTTCGGTTTAAAAAAAAAAGTTCCTACCTACCTACCTACCCTATTTTTTCCAGAGATGAAACCTGAAACACACATATATTTTGTTGGCCTTAATTGGTTCGTCTGGTTACCAATCAAATACACACCTGCCAATCAGGAATCACAGGTAGAAGCAACTAACAGCATAGACAAATTAACTAAGAAAACACTCCGTGTATCATTTCAGTACGTAGGTTAATTGTTTCGACTTGTTGTGTAGCCACTTTGACAATGGTATTTTATTTTGTATTGAAAAATAATATATATAGTGCTGGATATACTTATTGCTGGCTTACTGGGATGTGTATTATTACAGAACATTGCAATGTATGACTATTTATTATCCGGCAAAAACCAGGTAGATTGTGTTTCTCTGAGATGGTACAAAATGGCTGCGCCCGTTATATATAATAGTCGTCACATTTAACCGTTTTATTAAGTAACTATACGATTATACGTGTTGATATTAAGCAATAATGTGCATTATATATCGTTGAATATGCATACCAGGCCAAATGCCTTAATTGTCCTCTCCTTTAAGGAAGGAAGGAAGGAAGGAAAGAAGGAAATGTTTTATTTAACGACGCATTCAACACATTTTATTTATGGTTATATGGCGTCTGACATATGGACACATGGTTATGGACTACACAGATATTGAGAGAGGAAACCCGCTGTCGACACTTCATGGGCTACTCTTTTTTTATTAGCAGCAACGGATATTTTATGTGCACCATCCCACAGACAGGATAGTACAAACCACGGCCTTTGTTACACTAGCTGTAGAGCACTGACTGGAACAAGAAATAGCCCAATGGGCCCACCTACGGGATTCGATCCTAGATCGATCACGCATCAGGCGAGCGTTGTACCACTGAACTAATTCTCAGTTGGATAAAAAAAACGAACATAATATCGTACGATTGATCATACATTACCTTCATCAAACCTATGGATATGCGCTTTCACGACGTCATTGTCCGAAGGTGTGCCAGCTGTCTACATTTTTCTTTCTTGGAGTTGAACTACTTTTCGAATAGAACTGTAGTTACACTTAAAGGTCCACAATCATGGCACATTATTAATACACAGTATATGAAAAATATACATATAGATTACATTATTAACCATAAAAAAACAAAAATACCACCACAATTATTAATAAAGAGTGCTCCGCAAGGCTCAATGGGTAGGTGTAAACCACTTGCACCGACCAGTGATCCATAACTGGTTCAACAAAGGCCATGGTTTGTGCTATCCTGCCTGTGGGAAGCGCAAATAAAAGATCCCTTGCTGCATTTCGTAAAAAGAGTAGCCTATGTGGCGACAGCGGGTTTCCTCTAAAAAACAGTGTCAGAATGACCATATGTTTGACGTCCAATAGCCGATGATAAGATAAAAAATCAATGTGCTCTAGCGGCGTCGTTAAATAAAACAAACTTTATTAATAAAGCGACTTTTTGTAAAACGCTCGGGGAAAAAACACTGATTCAGCCGATTTGACCCGCATCTGACCTGTGACGTAGCATCAGGTGAATTCCACTCATTCATTAGTAGGTTAGCATGGCGACAGCATGTAATGATTCTTCGGAAAATAGCTCATTCTTACCGGACGTTAGTTTGGAAATTTCGGACTTGTCGCATTTGTCTATTTATTCTAATGCTACCTCGATTGGTGAGGAAAAAGGAGAAAATCCGTTAGGGGTACTTCCCTATCAGTTTGAACCGTAGTACACCGACGATGATCCGTCGAGCCATATACGGTCAGCCTATTTGCAGCCCGGAGCCCGGACGTCGCCCGGTGCCAAAAACAAAGCCCGAATGTTAATGCCGAGGTGTACATTGTTCATATTTGACACAAAGATACACCTCAACACGATGCATTTATATATGTTAAAAAAAAAAAGTAGGAAAAATATTTGTTAGAAAAAATACTAATTAATATTAACTGATGACTGGATAGCATTTAAATAATTAATGTATTGCAATTATTATTAGAAAAAACAAATACACGTACATACATTAAATATGTTTTTAAAAAACATCATTAAATATATTAAACAAGGCGCGCATTCATCTTCAATCTAATCATTACTTGGTTACAGGCATCGACGATTGGTACCTGTTTCGTTTACAAAATATGAAATTAGAAGATTTTATTGTTGGAAGTTAATCCTTTAATTGGTTAACTAAAGGCTTATTTGCAAAAGCAATACATGTGTACATATTTCGCAGACATCGGTAGCTTGGACAGCATGTGACACAGTCGGCTCACTACGAGATCAAGGAATCTAGTGGCTGTGTGTGTACTGCCAATATGCTGCGGTATCTGTGATTATGTAATGTCGTTGTAAAGAGGTGCTTTCAGACGTCGGATGCACGTTTGTTCCTAATTTGCTCTGTCGGTGTCAGAAGGTGTGAATTCTGTTGTAATGAACAGAATAACACTGATGTACGTTTGTTTACGACAATTTGTGGTCGGATGGTGTAAATGTCGCAGTAACGACGGTCGTTGTAACGACGTCTGACTGTATATGTTAAAACAATAAATGTAGGAAAAATATTTTTTAGAAAAAAATTCGCATTAACATTCGGTAGGCCTATCTGTTTTTGTTTTCGAGCGATGTTCGGGATTTGTTTCTAAAAATATTTTTCCTACATTTATGTTTTTTAACATATATAAATGCATCGTGTTGAGGTGTATCTTTGTGCCAAATATGAATAATGTACCCCTCGGCATTAACATTCGGGCTTTGTTTTTGTCTCTGGGCGACGTTCGGGCTCCGGGCTGCAAATAGGCTGAACAGGGGGGATACAGGCTTGGAACAGACAAGTTCTTTAACAAAAGTTTCGGTGCCATTCCCATCGACCATCTTAGATAATTGTCGTAATCCCTAGGTGTGAAGTGGTCACTGCAAATCGAATCCCATCTTGGCGGCCCTTTCCAATACGCATGTGTTCGGTTTAAGAACTGTTTCCGTGCAAACAATGTCGGTTTGTCTTTCGGAAAAATATGCAAACTTCTTTTGCCTTTAACTGCAGTTTTTGTACATCCATACAACGAACAATGGTTCGCCATGTTTCACATTTGAAAGATATCTTCAAAATAATATTCCAAACATACAATTCAATTCAATAGAATAACATTTTCGAGTTTTAAAAATGCACGTGTTCCACTTCCATGTAAAATGCGAAAAGCTGCGAATGTTATGCCGGTTAGCGCGTCACGGGGTCACGTGACTTGACTCTTGGAGTTGGCCTCAGACCACAATTAATTTCGCTATATGTTTCTATATAGCCTTAGTGGCTATAACATTTTTATTAATATCAGCAGGCCCGTGAGGTTTTGTATGTACCTTTGCCTGCATGGGGGACACATACCCTGAAAAGGACAACCCCTGTTGTCCAGCTCTTTCTCCCAGCATATTGGTTTAAACAGACACACCCTCTAAACCAGACCGGAGTACACCCATTTTACACAAAAAGCACTACTTTTGTATGGGCCGGAATTACCACAAACAAGTCTTCAATGTCAGCAAGTTACACATGTTTACAAACTACATGCTATCCCCTGTCACTTCAGTCAAACAGTTGCCACTTCATAGCTGTCTGCCATGAAATAATCACAGTCAAACAGCAGACTACTTGTGCGGTGAAACTTCCGGATTTTCGACAACCAAATGGGAAGATAACTGTAATCTGAGGCCAGTTCAGAGGCTTTTTGGCAAGCGATGGGAAAAACGCGACATTTTATTGCGAATATATTAAAAACGGGTACATTTTTTGAATTTTATTTTATTGATACTTCATATATACTGTAAAAGGTATACGTAGATACCAAACAATAGTGAATTACGTTTTTAATAAATGTAGACCTTTAAGGTAGCCTGAGTACTCTGACCGTAAGAGAGCAGTACGGACAGACATATGGGAAGTTATGATGCTCTTCTTACTGTTCAAATGTCCATCTAGCTCGCTTACAGGCCGGAGTATACGGGCTGCATCTAAAGCGGCCCTCACATATCGTTTGCGGCGCCCGCGCGACTCCTAAAACAGGCCAAAAAGGACATTTTGGCGAGGCGTCCGGCCGGACGCTGCCCGATTTCTACGGGATTCGCTGCGATTTTTAGGGGTCGCCCGAACCCCGCGGGCGTGAAAACCTGACTCCTAAATCTGCGATTTTCCAAGCGCGATATTAGGTCGTGGCAATCCCGTAGACATGACGCTAGGGCCCCGCCCGGCGGCCTGCCGGAAACTAACTGGTGATCTGGCGGCCGCCTCAAGATTTTGACAAAATTATTGGAAACAAATCCGCAGGGAGCCGTGGGATTTTCACGGGCCCCTCACGGCCACCCTACGATAGCCTCACGGCCACCCTACGATAGCCTCACGGCCACCCTACGATAGCCTCACGGCCCCTTCACGGCCACCCTACGACAGCCTCACGGTCCCCTCACTGCCACCCTACGATAGCCTCACGGCCACCGTACGATAGCCTCACGGCCACCGTACGATAGCCTCACGGCCCCCCTACGATAGCCTCACGGCCCCCCTACAATAGCCTCACGGCCCCCTCACGGATCCTGGGCGATTTATACAACATCGGCCGGGCGCCCCGCTGGTCCCGACCGCCCCCCCCCCCCCCCCCACAGACACACACTCCCCGGCGGCTTCTAAACAGCCCCCACAACTTTATACAACGCATCTATATATACTCGAGGCGCGGACGCCAGGGGGGGGGGGGGGGCGACATCAATCGTCAGTCGTCCGGCCGGGCTCCGCCAGGACGCCTACCGATATCTTCTTTGATCAGCCGGCGTCCGCCAGATTATCTAGCGGCGCCGCCCGGGCCTCGTCTAATATGTGAGGACACACGTCGCAGACATGAAATTCGCCCGATTCATCCACGGGCTCTAAATCCCCCGGCGACTCCTGCGATTAGAAAACTCGCGCGGACGCCGGCTGATATGTGAGAGCCGCTTAAAAGTGCAGTCACTACCGACATTGTTCCTGTAACGTTTGGACCCAATTTCACTAAACGTCGTAAGCCTAGTTTTGCACCTAAACGTAAATCTACGACTAAACCACAATTCCTGTTACTATTATAGTTCAACAAATATAGTTAGAAGAACACATATTTCATTTTCTTTTGTCTTAAAAATACTCCAGCAGTATGATATTGTTGTTGCAGAAAATAACAAAGATATTCGCATGTGGTGTGTGTGTGTGTGTGTGTGTGTGTGTGTGTGTGTGTGTGTGTGTGTGTGTGTGTGTGTGTGTGTGTGTGCAACTATTAAGAACAACACGACTCAAGATTTAAACAACAATTCAACACATTTAAATATATATACACAAAACACACCACACTATCAAGCCACCTTGATGTCAACCAAGTGACACATTCCACACAACCCAACACACCATTCACACTATGAGCACAATAATATTAATAAACAATAGTATGTCGTCACATAGTATTGTATGAAATGACATGTTCAGTCGTTCAAGAAAACCAAACTCCAACAGTCCACAAAGTATCAAACACATCTTCACCGTCCAGAGAATACAGAAGAATCAACCACACATCGAGTGCAAAAAGGAATCAAGCACATCTTCACCGTCCAGAGAAGAATCAACCACACCAGCAGTGCAGAAAGGAATCAACTACATCTTCACTGTCCAGAGAAGAATCAACCACACCAGCAGTGCAGAAAGGAATCAACCACATCTTCACCGACCAGAGAAGAATCAACCACACCAGCAGTGCAGAAAGCAATCAACCACATCTTCACCGTCCAGAGAAGAATCAACCACACCAGCAGTGCAGAAAGGAATCAACCACATCTTCATCGTCCAGAGAATATCAACCACACCAGCAGTGCAGAAAGGAATCAACTACATCTTCACCGTCCAGAGAAGAATCAACCACACATCCAGTGCAGAAAGGAATCAAACATATCTTCACCGTCCAGAGAAGAATCAACCACACATCCAGTCCAGAAAGGAATCAACCACATCTTCATCGTCCAGAGAATATCAACCACACATCCAGTCCAGAAAGGAATCAACCACATCTTCATCGTCCAGAGAATATCAACCACACCAGCAGTGTAGAAAGGAATCAACCACACATCCACAGTCTAGAGAAGAATCAATCACACATCCAATTGAATCCAGAAAGGAATTAACCACATCTTGACCGTCCAGAGTAGAATCAACCACACATCCACAATCCATAAAGGAATCAATTAAATTCGCAATCATATTTCCACCATAATTACCCGTTTATATAAAGGTTACCCACGTTCTCAGTCTGTTACTTATTACCACAGTATTAGCGGAGTCAATGTTCTTAGTCATCTGAGCACCAAACTGTCTACCAGTTAAACATACAACCGTATTCTCTACGTTTCTTGGTCCATTGAGAAATCCACCATCGAACCAACTACTGAGTTTGCCGTGGTTCTCCATCCATTGAGCACTCCGCCAATGTTCCACCTATATGACTATTACAATATTAAAGTCTCCTGTAGACAGGATGATGCGTCTGGTGTGTCTGCGGTTGCGTTTTGGGTATATACACCATATACATAGAGAATAATACATGAGTGGCCGTTAGATACCATTTATCTCACAACGAGTTGTTTTAAATTTTATCTAAAAGCGAAAGCGAGTTTGATACGTTTTTAAACGAGTTGCGAGATAAATAGCATCTAATGGACACGAATGTATTATTCTGTTTCTTACATATCCTCAAAAACCAGGCTTTAAGCAAATTTTAACATCTTTTTCGACTAAAAGTTGCACTTGTAGCTAACTTAAGCGTCACAGACACATGAGTGTTAGGTTAACTATACGTCACAGTGTAATCTATTTCAACCGTGTTGCTTTTCATTGGTTGCATGGCACTGGTGACCTGGTCATCAACTAGAACAGCCAGTCGTAGGTCTTGAAATTGTTAACAAACGTACGTGTGTTAACAACCCATGTGCTATCAAAAATAATGCATGGTGTTAATGCAAGTTAATAGATTTGTTTTGGGGGTTTTTTAAGTTAACAAGCTAAAAAGAAGAATTGACTACTCGGTCGAATATATTTATGTAATTTGGAACATTTTAGAAGAACAGTGCAAAAATAAATGAGAAAGACGAAGATTGGACAATTTAATGATATGAGTGGGAGTAATTTTGACATAAATATTTGATCGAAGTTCTAAAGATTAAAAGTCTCATCTATATGGCCTCGTTAAGACCGTTAAGATGCACGAGACGAGTTGCATCTCGTCACGAAAAACCCCTAGTGGAAGGTGTAGTGCTGTGCTAAAATACAGATCTTTTGGCGCCGGAGCCGTCGGAACAGGAGAGTATCATCTTAAGGTATAGTCCAATCGTCATGGTTGGTATAGTGGTACGGACAGGCCCATCTCCGGAGGATACGAGATAGCACCCAGTATAAAATAAGGTAAAATGTAGAAAAGACTAGTAGGGGTCGACCCAGCTTTCTATTTCCAAAAGATGGATGTATTCGTTGTTTTTTAAAGCCATGAGCCTGATTACAAAACTAACAAATTTAGTATTTTATTTACCTTTATTACTCTGTAAGCAAGCTGAAACTGTCTTCTTAATAATAATTAAAAACAAAAAACAAAAAAAACACATTGAATAGCTGGTTGATAAAGTCGTGGTATGTTTGACGCAGTAATTTCAACTTAATATGCAAATCAGCTTCTTTTGTGTCAGGTTAATTCTTACACCTCGTGTTTTCCTTGTATGCAAAGACTGCCAGTGCAAATATATAGCAGCAATTAAACTGGATAAACACATTCTCTTAATTTATTAATACATTCAAGCCAGAATATCCTTCTCCATTGTTTGGAAAAGTATCCTTTTACGTGTGCATACATAGAAAGTATGTTTACCATGGTACGTTGACTTTTAAGTCGCCATGATAGATCGTAAAATCTTCCACGTTAATTACCCATTCACAGCACTTAATACGATTTGTTTCCTCTGGTCATCGTGTTAAACAAAGAAAAGGCCGAGTTCAGGGTTAATAAGAAACAGCAGCATAATGCATTATATAATTGTGGCGACAAAAAGTATCGGATCCTGTTTTACGAAGCGATCGTAGCGCTAAGATCCCTTTGAGTGCATAGCTACTGTATGCACATAAAGTGATCTTAGCGCTGAGGTCGCTTTGTAAAACACGGTCCAGGTTTTACAGTCATGTTTTGCAAAGACCAGTACTATTTTGGAAATACTGATGAAAATAGTTCATCAGCGCGACTGACAGACTGTCTCTACTGATAGCATGCTGTCTCAATTTACATGGATGTATTGTCCGCAAGCATTTCATCTGAATCCGAGTAATACCCGCCTTGTTAGCACACAGACCAGTGAGAAAAACATCTTCTATTTTGATATAGTGTACTTCCATGCTAGCTGCATACAAGTCTGGTAGTGCTGCGCGAGTCATTGCATATGCGCTACCCTTCAGATATGCGGGATAAAGATCTTCACTGTATTCCTTTCTGGAGATAATCCATTTTGCCTCCGGCTTTGGAATGTCGCCTTCTCGAGGTACTGGTTTTACAGGATGGATTCGTCCTATCAGGAACTTTTGTAGCACAGATTCGTATCTTCTCATCTTATCGAGGAGGACAGGGGTATTAACATACACATCATCGTCAGATTTTAACAGATACTTGGTGCTGGAGCAGTACGTCAACACCCAGTTCAACATGGCTAAACTCTTCAGCGTCAGGTTTTCGTAACTGTCCACGAAGTTTGCTCGAACCACATCGTGATGTCGCTCGTTTTCAGACTCCACCACACTGTTGTTTCCTTCGTGTGGATCCATCCCAAACAAAAAGAGAACCTTGGCATTATATTTGACAGTGAAAGGTTTAGATGCCCACGTTGTCCTGATAGTATCTCTGTACTCCTTGTTGTAAGGGGCGCTAAACACAAATATCAGAAGTTTGATGGAACTGTTACATGTGTGTATTTGATTAATATCGTACTTGTAGTAATATGGAAGCGGTCCGTGATAAACGGTCGCATCAGAATTATTAAGTATTTTCCTTCCATCTGAAGTCGGCGTGGCGTCGTAACTTCCACGTATTTGTAATTGTTTCTTGGAGATGTATATTATGTTGATGGAAAGCGTATATATGAATATTGCTAACACCACAAGAAATACCACATAGTGCCTACGTCTTCGCAACTCTCTAAATGCCCGGTTTGCAACAAATCTGTAAGAAAAAAGTATAAATTATTTTTATTGTATTCATATTTGGCATCAAACAGACGTAGCACCCCACCTCCTTTTGGATTCCTGACCGTAAAAAGACTTAGTCTCGATTTAATACCCAAAGAAATTTATAATTAATGTATAAAATAACTTTCTGAGTATTTCACTGTTTAAAATGGTTTGATATAACAGCTCTGAAATGTTCAACAATGTACTAATATGTAAACACTATTAGATCGAATATTCCTATAACTATATATAATATATAAGCAATAATATTAACTACGATACCACTTATAATACTAAAACTATTTTTTTTTTACCTTAGCATTTTTCATATACCGACCTCGACATGTCTTGCAGTTGATGTATTGATGTAATTATTAGTGTTATATATTAAACCTGTTGAGAGTGTAGCACGGTGCTAATATATATACTGTCCTCAAAGCAAAGCGCAACTCAGCTGGGAATAACACATGGCGTGCGTTGTCAGCCCTGTCGTCTGTCGGTTAAACTTAAATCGACCGAACATTACCGCTGACATCTGTCATCGAATCTAAATAATAAATAGAGTACAGATGTATTTATAGTACGATTCAGAGCAGGACGTTTGTTAGCATACCTTTTGATCCACCCCTGATCCATCTCGAATCCTCCTAACGTGAGTGGCTGTCATATAGGTCCTTACTACAATCAACACGTTTCCCATTTAGCCAGCCCGTATGCAGGGCCGTAGCTAGGATGTTTTGTTTGAGTGTGGGGCAAATGAGCAGTTAATAGTCTAAAACTCCATAAACGGTTCACAAGAGATTTTTCTTTAAATTTCTATCATTTTTCCGGATTTTGTTTCCCCATCCACTCCCCCTCCCTTCGTACTGAGCTAAGTCATACCCATAGCTGATTAGTGAACATTAAAACATAAAATGGGACCGAAAATGTTAAATTAGTGTCTAATATGTCTATATACATTGTTTGTGTGTGTGTGTGAGTGTTTGTGTGTGTGTGTGTGTGTGTGTGTCTGAGTGTGTGTGTGTGTGTGTGAGAGAGTGTGTGTGTGTGTGTGTGTGAGTGTGTGTCTGTGTGTGTATGTGCGTGTGTGTGTGTGTGTTTGTGTGTGTGTGTGTTTGAGTGTGTGTGTGTGTCTGTGTGTGCGTGAGTATGTGCGTGTGTGTGTGTGTGTGAATGTGTGTGTGTGTGTCTCTGTGTGTGTGTGTGTGTGTGTCTGTTTGTGCGCGTGGGTGTGTGTATGTGTGTTTGTGTGTGTGTATGTTTGTCTCTCTGTGTGTTTGTGTATGTGTGTGTGCGTATGTGTGTGTGTGTGTCTGAGTGTGTGTGTGTATGTGTGTGTGTGTGTGTGTTTGTGTCTGTGTGTGTGTGTGTGTGTGTTTGTGTGTGTGTGAGAGAGAGTGTGTGCGTGTGTGTGTCTGTATGTGTGTGTGTGTGTGTGTGTGTGTGTTTCTGTGTGTGTGTATGTGTATGTATATGTGTCTGTGTGTGTGTGTGTCTGTGTGTGTGTGTTTGTGTAAGTGAGTGCGCGTGTTTGTTTGCGTGCGCGTGTGTGTGCGCGTGTGCATGTGTGTGTGTGCGTGTGAGCGCGCGTGTGTGTGTTTGTGTGTGTGAGTTTGTGTGTGCGCGTGTGTTTGTTTGTGTGAGCGTTTGTGTGTGTGTATGTGTGTGTGTGCGTGCGTGTGCGTGAGTGTGAATGTGTGTGGAATGGGATGGGAACTCTTTTTACGCGCCCATATCCAATGAAGGTTCAGGCACGCCCGTCCCGGACTTAACCTCTGACATCGCCAGTGACTAATTCCGGGACTGGAGTGGTAACTTTGAGGTGGGTGGAATTTTGAAAAATTAGTCCAAGTTAAGAATGATTTGTCTGGTCAAAATTAGGGCCACACAAAAAACTTGAATGCTCATCCAAAGTTTGAATGTTATTTGAGCAATTTAGACGGACTGCCAAAAATAAAGGGTATCGGTTTATTTATATACAACAAATAAACAAAGTCCAGAAACGAATCAACCACATGTTCACCGTCCAGAGAAGAATCAACCACACCGTCATCGTCCAGAGAAGAATCAACCACACATCCACAGTCCAGAAAGGAATTAACCGCACATCCAGTCCAGAAAGGAATCAACCACAGCTTCACCGTCCAGAGAAGAATCAACCACACATCCAATCCAGAAAGGAATCAATCACATCTTCACCGTCCAGAGAAGAATCAACCACACATCCAATCCAGAAAGGAATCAATCACATCTTTATCGTCCAGAGAAGAATCAACCACACCAGCAGTGCAGAAAGGAATCAACCACATTTTGACAGTCCAGAGAAGAATCAACCACATCTTCACCGTCCAGAGAAGAATCAACCACACATCCAATCCATAAAGTAATCAACCACATCTTCATCGTCCAGAGAAGAATCAACAACATATCCAGTCCAGAAAGGAATCAACCACATCGTCACCGTTCAGAGAAGAATCCACCACACCAGCAGTGCAGAAAGGAATCAACCACATCTTCATCGTCCAGAGAATATCAACCACACCAGCAGTGCGGAAAGGAATCAACCACATCTTCACCGTCCAGAGAAGAATCAACCACACCAGCAGTGCAGAAAGGAATCAACCACATCTTCATCGTCCAGAGAATATCAACCACATCTTCACCGTCCAGAGAAGAATCAACCACACATCCAGTCCATAAAGGAATCAACCACATCTTCATCGTACAGAGAAGAATCAACCACACATCCAGTCCAGAAAGGAATCAACCACAACTTCACCGTCTAGAGAAGAATCCACCACACCAGCAGTGCAGAAAGGAATCAACCACATCTTCATCGTCCAGAGAAGAATCCACCACACCAGCAGTGCAGAAAGGAATCAACCACATCTTCATCGTCCAGAGAATATCTGGACATCTTCACCGTCCAGAGAAGAATCAACCACACGTCCAGTCCTTAGAGGAATCAACCTCATCTTCATCGTCCAGAGAAGAAATCAACCACACATCCAGTCCAGAAAGGAATCAACCACATCTTCACCGTCCATAGAAGAATCAACCACACCAGCAGTGCAGAAAGGAATCAACCACATCTTCATTGTCTAGAGAATATTAACCACACCAGCAGTGCAGAAAGGAATCAACCACATGTTCACCGTCCAGAGAAGAATCAACCACACCAGCAGTCCAGAAAGGAATCAACCACATCTTCGTCGTCCAGAGAATATCAACCACACATCCAGTCCAGAAAGGAATCAACTACATCTTCATCGTCCAGAGAATATCAACCACACATCCAGTCCAGAAAGGAATCAACCACATCTTCATCGTCCAGAGAATATCAACCACACCAGCAGTGTAGAAAGGAATCAACCACACATCCACAGTCTAGAGAAGAATCAATCACACATCCAATTGAATCCAGAAAGGAATTAATCACATCTTGACCGTCCAGAGTAGAATCAACCACACATCCACAATCCATAAAGGAATCAATTAAATTCGCAATCATATTTCCACCATAATTACCCGTTTATATAAAGGTTATCCACGTTCTCAGTCTGTTACTTATTACCACAGTATTAGCGGAGTCAATGTTCTTAGTCATCTGAGCACCAAACTGTCTACCAGTTAAACATACAACCGTATTCTCTACGTTTCTTGGTCCATTGAGAAATCCACCATCGAACCAACTACTGAGTTTGCCGTGGTTCTCCATCCATTGAGCATTCCGCCAAGGATCCACCTATACGACTATTACAATATTAAAGTCTCCTGTAGACAGGATGATGCGTCTGGTGTGTCTGCGGTTACGTTTTGGGTATATACACCATATACATAGAGAATAATACATGAGTGGCCGTTAGATACCATTTATTTCACAACGAGTTGTTTTAAATTGTATCTAACAAGCGAAAGCGAGTTTGATACGTTTTTAAACGAGTTGCGAGATAAATAGTATCTAATGGACACGAATGTATTATTCTGTTTCTTACATATCCTCAAAAACCAGGCTTTAAGCAAATTTTAACATCTTTTTCCACTAAAAGTTGCACTTGTAGCTAACTTAAGCGTCACAGACACATGAGTGTTAGGTTAACTATACGTCACAGTGTAATCTATTTCACCCGTGTTGCTTTTCATTGGCTGCATGGCACTGGTAACCTGGTCATCAACTAGAACAGCCAGTCGTAGGTCTTGAAATTGTTAACAAACGTACGTGTGTTAACAACCCATGTGCTATCAAAAATAATGCATGGTGTTCTCACCAACGGGTGTGTTAGAAGATTATTTCATTGCGGCTGGACGCAAGCGTTTGGCAGGCGCAATCATCGGACGCATCCAGTCTAGACCATCTCATTGAAATTAATTATTTTGACTTTTTTCTCCTTTCTTTTGGTTTAGTCGGACCGCACGCACGCGCCGCATCCTGTCTATATGAGCCTTAAGAATCTCTGATGCCACATCGTGTGAGAAGCTTTTCCCACCTCATTACATAAGGGATGCACCATCTCATCGTACCAAATACATCTTCACCACAATATACTCTACATACCAATTATACATTAACAGATATTCAATTAATACATCCCTTTCTTCCATTTCAAAACTTCTTCAAATTCATATCACACATAATGCACAAAATACATATGATAGCATAACATATTAATATGACTATATCCAATCAAGGTCCAAGTATGTCTCACCAGGGCACAATCTCGGACTTCGCCATTACTGGGTCCGGGACAGAAGGTGGTGGGGTCAGTGAGAAATGGGGAAACTTTGGAATAGTAATTAGTGAAATCGTTAATAGATTTGTTCTGGGGGTTTTAAAGTTAACAAGCTAAAAAGAAGAATTGACTACTCGGCCGAATATATTTATGTAATTTGGAGCATTTTAGAAGAACGGTGAAACAAATAAATGAGAAAGACGAGTATTGGACTACTTAATGATATGAGGGGGAGTAATGTTGACATAAATATTTGATCGAAGTTCTAAAGATTAAAAGTCTCATCTATATGGCCTCGTTAAGACCGTTAAGATGCACGAGACGAGTTGCATCTCGTCACGAAAAACCCCTAGTGGAAGGTGTAGTGCTGTGCTAAAATACAGATCTTTTGGCGCCGGAGCCGTCGGAACAGGAGAGTATCATCTTAAGGTATAGTCCAATCGTCATGGTTGGTATAGTGGTACGGACAGGCCCGTCTCCAGAGGATACGAGATAGCACCCAGTATAAAACAAGGTAAAATGTAGAAAAGACTAGTAGGGGTCGACCCAACTTTCTATTTCCAAAAGATGGATGTATTCGTTGTTTTTTAAAGCCATGAGCCTGATTACAAACCTAACAAATTTAGTATTTTATTTACCTTTATTTCTCTGTAAGCAAGCTGAAACTGTCCCTTAATAATAAATTAAAAAAACAACACAAAAAAACATTAAATAGTTGGTTGATAAAGTCGTGGTATGTTTGACGCAGCAATTTCAACTTAATATGCAAATCAGCTTCTTTTGTGTCTTCCTTGTATGCAAAGACTGCCAGTGCAAATATATCGCAGCAATTAAACTGGATAAACACATTCTCTTAATTTATTAATACATTCAAGCCAGAATATCCTTCTCCATTGTTTGGAAAAGTATCCTTTTACGTGTGCATACATAGAAAGTATGTTTACCATGGTACGTTGACTTTTAAGTCGCCATGATAGATCGTAAAATCTTCCACGTTAATTACCCATTCACAGCACTTAATACGATTTGTTTCCTCTGGTCATCGTGTTAAACAAAGAAAAGGCCGAGTTCAGGGTTAACAAGAAACAGCAGCATAATGTATTACATAATTGTGGCGACAAAAAGTATCGGATCCTGTTTTACGAATGGATCGTAGCGCTAAGATCCCTTTGAGTGCATAGCTACTGTGTGCACATAAAGTGATCTTAGCACTGAGGTCGCTTTGTAAAACACGGCCCAGGTTTTACAGTCATGTTTTGCAAAGAATAGTACTATTTTGGAAATACTGATGAAAATAGTTCATCAGCGCGGCTGACAGACCGTCTCTACTGATAGCATGTTGTCTCAATTTACATGGATGTGTTGTCCGCAAGCATTTCATCTGAATCCGAGTAATACCCGCCTTGTTAGCACACAGACCAGTGAGAAAAACATCTTCTATTTTGATATAGTGTACTTCCATGCTGGCCGCATACAAGTCTGGTACTGCTGCGCGAGTCATTGCATATGCGCTACCCTTCAGATATGCGGGATAAAGATCTTCACTGTATTCCTTTCTGGAGATAATCCATTTTGCCTCCGGTTTTGGAATGTCGCCTTCTCGAGGTACCCGTTCTACAGGATGGATTCGTCCTATCAGGAACTTTTGTAGCACAGATTCGTATCTTCTCATCTTATCGAGGAGGACAGGGGTATTAACATACACATCATCGTCAGATTTTAACAGATACTTGGTGCTGGAGCAGTACGTCAACACCCAGTTCAACATGGCTAAACTCTTCAGCGTCAGGTTTTCGTAACTGTCCACAAAGTTTGCTCGAACCACATCGTGATGTCGCTCGTTTTCAGACTCCACCACACTGTTGTTTCCTTCGTGTGGATCCATCCCAAACAAAAAGAGAACCTTGGCATTAAATTTGACAGTGAAAGGTTTAGATGCCCACGTTGTCCTGATAGTATCTCTGTACTCCTTGTTGTAAGGGGCGCTAAACACAAATATCAGAAGTCCGATGGAACTGTTACATGTGTGTATTTGATTAATATCGTACTTGTAGTAATATGGAAGCGGTCCGTGATAAACGGTCGCATCAGAATTATTAAGTATTTTCCTTCCATCTGAAGTCGGCGTGGCGTCGTAACTTCCATGTATTTGTATTTGTTTCTTGGAGATGTATATTATGTTCGTGGAAAGCGTATATATGAATATTGCTAAAACCACAAGAAATACCACATAGTGCCAACGTCTTCGCAATTCTTTGAATGCCCGTTTTGCAACAAATCTATAAGAAAAAATTATACATTATTTTTATTGTATTTTTCTTGATTCCAGATATTTATATATATATATATATATATATATAGCGACCCGTTTACCTTTTATTTCTACTTGTGGATTAATTAGAAGCAATCACCACACAAAAGTGCGAGGCATACCCTTAACAATAAGGTGTAGTTATACTAATTACACTATTTTAAGTAATTAGGGCTTCCGGGTCGACCCACCATGCGATTAGCTTCAGGTTATGTAGTAGCTGTGAAAACAACTACTGACTTCTTTTAACATGAACGATGAAGCTCAAACAATATAATAACAACACAACTGTGGTTTTTATGTGATGTGGACTTTTGCCCGACGCATTAATAAAAATACGCATTTTTGTTCACTCATGTACGGACGCAATAATATCATGACGTATTATTTACATGATTTACAGTATATATATATATATATATATATATATATATATATATATATATGTCAGCCTAAGGAACCAAATGTGAAAGTAACCATATTTGGCATCAAACAGACGTAGCACCCCACCTCCTTTTGGATTCCTGACCGTAAAAAGACTTTAAAATATGTATAAAATAACTTTCTCAGTACTTCACTGTTGTAAATGGTTTCATATAACAGCCCTGAAATGTTCAACAATGTACTAATATGTAAACACTATTAGATCGAATATTCCTATAACTATATATAATATAAAAGCAATAAATATTAACTACGATACCACTAAAACTATTTGTTTTTTTACCTTAGCATTTTTCATATACCGTCCTCGACATGTTTTGCATTTGATGTATTGATGTAATGATTAGTGTTATATATTAAACCCGTCGAGAGTGTAGCACGGTGCTAATATACTAAAACGCAAAAGAAACGCAGGTCCTGAAAATGCGAAAGAATTGCACTTTGTAAAGCAGTATCTTTGGTGGAATTGAACCTCAACTGTGTTAAAGGACATGGCACACACCCACACCGCAGTCCCACCTGCGTGTCAATTTCATTACCTGTGTGACGTCACGAATTCTCAAAACACGTTGTTTGCACGTGCTGGATCATCCGTATCATGAATCCAGTGCAAACACACTCATTGAAATGCTTATAAAGCCTACACACCTGGATTTAATCGCATAAATTCAATTTGAGTAGTGACAGACAACAGAATCACATTTTAAAAATGCCGCGACTGACGCAACTCCAGCGAGGGATGGCCATCGGGATGTTGCAAGCCGGACAGACCCGTACTGCTGTAGCCAGACAATTGGGATGTCATGTTTCGACAATCGCACGCCTTTCTCAACGTCACCAAATCACTGGATCTGTGAACGATCGACCACGCACCGGCCGCCCGAGGGTGACAACCGCAGTCCTAGACCGGTACATCCGGGTGACCCACCTTAGGAATCGGATGCTGCCAGCAGCTAACACCGCTCACCAGGTGCGTGGTCCACGTGGTCCAGTGTCCGCCGATACCGTCCGACGCCGTCTGAGGGCAGCAGGACTCCGTAACCGCCGTCCTTATGTGGGACCAATATTGACCCCTCGGCACCGCCAACAACGTCAACAGTGGGCGCAACAACATCAAAGATGGCGACGTGGCCAGTGGCAACAAGTTCTGTTTACTGATGAGAGCCGTTACAATG